>NC_052044.1:0-107858 GCF_015832195.1 Motacilla alba alba | reverse complement strand
CCCAATGTCTCCTCAAATCTCCCCAATGTCCCTACAAATAACCTGAATCTCCTCCAATGCCCCCCCACTGTCCCTTCAACTCTTCAATGCACCCATTGTCCCCTGTCCTCCCCAGATCTCCTGTCCCCCCTTAAAGTCAGTCCCCTGTCTACCCCAAAGTCCTCTGTACCCCATTTCCTGCACCCCCAATGTCCCCCTGCATCCTCCAGCCCCCCCAACCTACCTCCTGGGCCCCCTCAAAGTCCCCCCAAATGCCCACCCAGGGCTCGGAGCCCCTTCTTCTTCTGTGCCACCGTCCTGGCCACCTTTGACTCCTTGTGCCCCCCTGCCCTCTACGCCCTTCCATGCCCCCTGCACTCCCCAATACCCCCAGACCCCTCCCTAATCCCCCCCAGGGCTCGGAGCCCCTCTTTGTGTGTGCCACGAGTGGCACCACTGTCCTGGGTGCCTTCGACCCACTGGACGCCATCGCCGACGTCTGTGCCCGCCACGGGCTGTGGCTGCACGTGGATGTGAGTTTGGGGGTGCTTGGCTGGGGGGGGCTCGGGGGTCCCCCTGTGGGTGCTGATCCCCCTTTCCCTGCAGGCAGCGTGGGGGGGCAGCGCCCTCCTGTCCCCCCGACTCCGTCATCTCCTTGCTGGCATCCACAGGTGTGTCCCTCCCCCTGTCCCCGTAAAAGACTTCCACCTCCTAGCTTTTGGGGATACCCTTATCCCCACAGGGCCCCCCCAAACTCTGCTGTTCCCCCCCACCAGAGCCGACTCGGTGACCTGGAACCCCCACAAGCTGTTGATGGTGGGGTTGCAGTGCTCGGCATTCCTGCTCCGTGACAGCTCCGTAGGTGCCCCCCATCCTGAATTCCTGCCCCTGGGATGCCTCCCGGACCCTCTCATTAACTTTGGTGCCCCCTGCCCCTCCCAGGGGCTCCTGCAGCGCTGCCATGGCGTGGGGGCCTCGTACCTGTTCCAGCGGGACAAGTTCTACGACGTGTCCCTGGACACAGGGGACAAGAGCCCCCAGTGCGGCCGCCGTGCCGACGGCCTCAAGCTCTGGATCCTCTGGAAAGCCGTGGGAACCCGGGGGCTGGCACAGCGTGTGGAGCGGGCATTCAGTGCCTCCCGGTGAGCCCCGGGATGGGGGGACCCTCCACCCTCCCAAACTTGGCTTCACCCCTTTGCTCCCCCCAGGTATCTGTTGGAGCAGGTGAAGAGGAGGGAGGGATTCCAGCTGGTGATGGAGGTAAGGGCGATAGTGGAATGTGGGATGGGGGATATGGACACCTAAGAGTCCTGGAGGTTGGAATGCCACAGGTTTAAATCATCCCAGGGATTGAAATCCCAGAGGTTTAAATCCTGGATGATGAAATCCTGCAGGTACCAATCCCAGACAATTAAATACACATGGCTGAATTCCTGGAAGTCTGAATCCCTATCAGATTCTGGGAATTGGGTGAAAGGCCATGATCTCCTTCCTCTTCCTCTTCCTGCAGCCGGAATTTATCAACCTCTGCTTCTGGTTCATCCCACCCAGCCTGCGGGGCCAGGAGAACTCCCCAGAATTCTGGGACAAACTGGGAAAGGTCAGCCCAGAATTCCAAATTCCCCCCACCACCAACAGCCTTCCAAATCCTAAAAAAATCACACAAAAATAAAACCAAAATTCTCCCGAAATGCGTTTCCCCCTAGGTGGCCCCAGCCATCAAGGAAAAGATGATCCGGAGGGGCTCCATGATGGTGGGATACCAACCCCAAGGATCCCACGTCAACTTCTTCCGGCAGATAATCACCAATCCTGTTGTCACCCGCCAGGACCTGGACTTCTTCCTGGATGAGATACAGGAATTGGGATGGGATCTGTGAGCACTCCCAAAAAACCCCTGTGAAAGACCCCAAAACCGTCCCCCCATCCCTGAGGAAGAGCAGCAGAGCCTTGATTTCTTCCCCACACCCCAAAATTGGAAATGACCACAAAATTCCACACTTACAGAATAAAACAGCATTTAATGGGCCTGATCTGATAATAATTTGATATAACCCCACCCTCAAAATGGGGTTTGGAATGTAGGGTTTTGGAAGCTCCAGAGGAGGTTGTGGATTCTGGGATCAGGATGAAGTGGCCTTGTGACTCTCCTGACATTTCCATGACTTCTTGAAGCTCCAGAGGTTGGAATTTGTATGGAAGACGATCTGTCAGCACCCGAGAAACTCTTGGGAGAGTACTGCAAAACCTGCTGCGTCCATCCCTGAGGAAGTGGAGCAGAGCCTGGACTTCCTTCTGGGATCTTTAAATCAGGAGTAAAGATGGACGATCTCGGCACTTGATCCCAAAACTCCACACTCATGGAATAAAACAGCATTTAATGGTTTCAATTTTATATGAATTTGATATCACACTCCCCTCCTCCAGAAATGGAGTTTGGGGGTCCCTCAATCCTACTTGAGGCTCCGGAGGTAGTCGAGGATGCTGGGATCGACCGGGGCCTGCTCAATGCAGGCTAGGAGATTGGACACTGTGGCGTTATCTCGCTCCCGCCGGTGCCACTCCCGCAGCATCTCGAAACTCCACAGGACATGCTTGCCGGGATTTTCCTCCTGGATCTGCTCCAGCCGGGTCTGCTCCAGCTCTAGATACATAATTCCCACCTGCTGCCACTCTTTTCCCAATTTTTGGGCGACTTTCATCAATTCCTTCTCTGTCAGGCGTCGGGAACTCACGGGTGGAGCTGGAATCCCTCCAGCATGATTTCCTGAAGCGGAGTCCCCCCCCACCCCGGGGTTGTCTCCGTTAGGTGTCCCGGGATTTCCCTCCGGGATTTGCTCATCCAGGGGCAGCTGAAAACGCTGGATGAGGTCGTGGCGGCCGAGGTGCCGCAGGATCCCGGCGATCACACGCAGGGAATTCCCCGGGAAGTGCTGGAGGAGGATCCGGCACAAGTCGGGGCGCGATGCCGGGAGCAGAGGCCCCTCTGGAATTTGCTCTCCGAGCAGGAACTTTAGATTCTGGAGTTGGTCTTCCGGGAGCGCCTGGCACACCTCCAGCAGCGTCGCCCGCTCGTCCCTCGCCATCGGGGCAGAAAATTCTGCAGGGAAATGGGGTCACTCCTAGTACACAAAGGTACTCCTGCGGAATCACCACGCAGCCCAAAAAGTGGGGGAAAAAGGGGGCCACCCCCGGGCCCTAAAAATTCGGGTTGTGGGTGGAAAGAGGTCACCATGTGCTCCATAAATTGGGGGTAGATGGGTCACCGCCCACCCCGAGGGCTTTCCCGGTGCCCCCGGTGTCCCCACCCTGCCCCGGGGCTGAACCCTCCCAGCGTCCCCCTAGAGCCCCCCACCCTGCCCTGGGCCTGAGACTGCCGAGTGTCACCCCAGTGCCTCCCCATCCCTGGGGTTGGGTCCCCCCAGTGCCTCCCCATCCCTCTCTACGCCTGGGACCCCCAATGTCACCCCAGTGCCCCCACTCGGTTCTGGCTCCCCCCGATGTCCCCGCCGTGGGGCTAGTGCCCTTTGTTCCGGGTCCCCACGATCTCGCGGCGCGCTCGGTACCCCCCTAGCCCGGATTCTCCCCGTTCTCTTCCTCAAGCCCCCCGCTCTCCCCCCGCCGCCGCCCCGTTTTGCCGCCGCCGCCGCCCCGCTCTCACCGCGCCGCCGCCCCGCTCTCACCGCGCCGCCGCCGCCCCGCTCTCACCGCGCCGCCGCCCCGCTCTGGCCGCGCTCCGTTCCCGCCGGCGCCGTTCTTTTCGCGGGCAGCGCGGAGGGCGCGGCCTCGCCTCCCGCCTCCGGGGCTGCCCGGGCAGCGGGCGGGGCGCTCGGGACGGGCGGAGCGCGCTCCGGAGCGGGGTCCGGAGCGCCCTTTGGGGGCTCCGGGGGCGGTTCGGGGGCGCGGGGAGTGAGTCTTGGGGCCAGTGCCCAGCCCCGAGCGCCCCAAGAGCCCCAGTATATCCCAATAATCCTCGATCCCCCCAGTCCTTCAGTCACTTCCAGTACCTCAATCCCTAAACCCCCAGCATCCCCCAGTTCCCCAGTCTCTCCCGTCAACCCCCAATCCCCTCGTACTCCCAGTCCCCCAAATCCTCCCAATGGTCCAGTCGCCCCAGTATTCTCCAGCCCCTCCATTTCCCCAGTAACCCTGAGTAACCCCTCAGTAGTCCCTGCCATTCCTTAGTCCCTCCAGTAGCCCCCTACACATCCCAGTCCTCCCCAGTCCTTCAGCATCCTCCAGTGGCCCCAGACCCACTAGTATCCCCCCCAATTCCCCAGTTTCCCCAGTCCCCACAGTTTCCCGGTCTGCCCAGTATTCCCCAACCCCCCCAGTAACCCCCAGTTCCCACAGAATCCCCCAATTCCCCATTCTCTCCATTATTGCTGACCCCCCCAGTATGTCTCCGCAGTCACCCCAGTATCGCCCGATCCCCCCAGTCAGTAGCCCCCATATCCCCGTGTATCCCCCACACCCCCCAGCGTCCCCGAACCGCAACCTCCCCAAAGTGTCCCCAGCAGTGTCCCCCCCAGCCGGACTGACCTGGCCACCCCTCCCCCGACTCCCCCAAGTCCGTCCCACCATCGATGGTGGGAGGGTCCTTATTGTTCCTCCCTCTTTTTTTTTTTTTTTGGGGGTGGGCTCCCCCCCGGGGGCGGGTTTGGAGTGGGGGGGGGTCGCCCTGGACGGATTTGGGGCAGTCGGGAGCCTCCCCCCGCAGCGCGCTGGGAGGGAGCCCTTCCCTCCGCCCGGCCGATCCCCCTGAGCCCCCCGTGCTCCCCAACAGCGGTGAGTGGCCACCGGGGACATCCCCCCCAAACTCAGAGCGAGCAATTCCCCTCGCCCTCCCTTGTCCTTTTTTTTTTTTCCGCTTCCCCTTCCCAGAGCCCGGGCGATTGCTGAGTGTCGGGAGGAGGGGCGGGAGGAAGCGACCCCCCCCAGATACAGGGGTTCCTCCAAGGGGGAATGGCAGGAGCTGTGGGGTGGGACGAGGGCAGTGACATCGTGTCACTGTGTGTGTGACCCCAGCATCGGGAGGGGCGCGGAGGGGGCTCGGGCAGAGCGGATCCTTCCCTTGGTGGCGGCAGCGACCCCCCCGTGGGGTGTCCTCGGGTCACCCCAGTTCTCTCCCTGCCCCCTCTCTCCCCCCCGGCAGGGTCCTTCCGTCTAGGGGACGGTGGCAATGGACGCGGGGGGCGTGTCGGCCCCCCGAGAGCCCCCCGGCCCCACGGATCCCCGGGAAGCCCCGCTGCTCGAGGGCCCCCCCACAGATGAGACCTCTCCACCTCCTGCAAAAGAGGCCTCTGGCCGCGGTAAGAGGTTCTGAGGAGGCCCCCTGGAATCGGGGAGGAGGGGTGGGTGCTTTTTTTGGGGTCGCCTAAGGACCTGCAGTGGGGGGAGACCCTGCCCCCGTGGTACAGGGAGACCTCAGACCTGAGGGAGGGACCCGGGTCCCAGGGGGTCCCAGGGATTTGGGGGGGTTGTGGTCCCACAGTGTGGAGGGACCCCGATCCCAGAGGATGGAGGTGACCCCACCCAGGGTAAGGGAATCTTAGGAATGTTGGGGTGGCCCATTCCCATGGCACAGGGGTACCTCAATTCCAGGGCAATGGGGGACAGAGATGTGAGAGTATCCTGCTCCCATTGTGTGTGGGGTATCCCAGTTCCAAGGGATTCCCATTTCCCATGCCCCAGGATACAGGGGTGTCACATTCCTGTGGCCTGGGGGTACACCAATTCCAGGGTCTGGGGGTGCCCCAGGGATGCGGGGGTGTCCCAGTTCCATGGAATGGGGTACCCTAATCCTGGAGTATGGGGGTTCCCCAATCCCAGGATATGGGAATCTCAGGAATGTGGAGTTGTCCTATACCCATGGTGTGGGGTGCCCTGTTCCCAGGGTACAGGGCTGTCCCAATTCCAGGGCAAGATGGTGCCCCAATCCCACAGCTCAAGGGTATCACAGTCCTGGGGTGCAGCAATGTCTCATTCCTATGGAATATGGGGGTGTCCCAGTGTTGGGGTACAGGGATGTCCCATTCACATGGAATGGGGTACTCCAATCCCAGAGTGTGGGGATGCCCTGATCCCTGGATATGGCAGCACCACACTCCCAGAGTTCAAGGTCAATGTCACCTGATTTGGGGGTGCAGGATTCTAATCTCATGGCAGGGGAAGGCCCCAGTATTGGGGTGCAGGGATGTCTCAATCTCATGGAATGGGGGTACCCTGATTTTGGGGTGTGAGAATGTCTCAGTCTGACATATGGGGCTGTCCCAGTATTGGGGTGCAGGGTTACCCCAAACCCATGGCATGAGGGTGTCCTGATTTTGGGGTGCAGGGGGTTTTCTGGGTACCCAAACTTTGTCCCTGGCTTCCAGAGGGAATTTGATGTGGTGGTGCCACCTCGATGTCTGCTCCAGCCCCTGGCCCCCGTGCACCCCAATCCCAGACCCTTGTCGGGGTGGCAATGGGGAGCTGGGGGGAACTGAACTCTGGCTTTGGAACGTGATAGGGATAGGGGTAGGAAAGAGGAGGGAGGAGGTGGCAACAGGGATGGGGAAGGGGGAAAAGGGATGGAGAAGGCTCAGAGGAGGTGGAGAAGGGGAAGAGGGGATGGAGAATGCAAAGAGGGGATGCAGCAGATAAGGATGGGAAAAGGAAAGGGAAAAGAGGATGGGAAAAGGGGAAGAGGAGCTGGAGAAAGGTGAGAAAGAGGATGGAGAAAGGACAGTGGGAATAGAGGAGGTACAAATAGGATGTGGAAATGTGGAAAAGGAAATGGGAACGGGAAAAGGAAAAGGAATGGGAAAGGGGAAGAGGATGGAAAATGGGAAGAAGGTACCAGTGGGACCAAGATGAGACAGAGGGCCTGCAGCAGGTGCCAGTTGGAAAGGGCAGGTGTCATTGGGATGGAGCAGGTGGCAAGGAGCCCCTGTCCCTGCCCTACTGGTGCCCACCCCCTTCTTGCACAGCCTATCCTGGCCCAGCCCGGCAACGCCGGAAGCCCCCCAGGCCCCCTCTGGGGGAACCAAGTCCCCTGAAGGAGCTGCTCAGGCCAGAAGGGGCCGGGCTGCACCCCACCATCTGTGGGGAGTGTGGGAAGGGCTTCAGCCGGAGCTCGGACCTGGCGCGGCACCGCATCACCCACACTGGGGAGCGACCGTTCACCTGCGGCGCCTGTGGGAAGGGCTTCAGCCAGAATTCCAACCTGGCCACGCACCGGCGCATCCACACCGGGGAGAAGCCCTTCGGCTGCCGGGACTGCGGGAGGCGCTTCGGGGAGCGCTCGGCGCTGGTGCAGCACCGGTGGACGCACACCGGGGAGCGGCCGTACAGGTGCAGAGAATGCGGAAAGAGCTTCAGCGTCAGCTCCAACCTGCGGCGACACCACCGGACCCACGGCCGAGAGCGGCCCCACCTCTGCCCTGAGTGCGGGGACACTTTCTGGAACCCTGGCCAGCTCCGGAGGCACCGCAGGGAGCACGTGGTGTGAGGGGGAAGCGGGGTGGGCATGGGGACAGTGACACCTGGATGGGCATCAGGACACCTGGATGGTGTTGGGACACACGGGTGTGGGTTGGGACACATGAATGGGGGTAGGGACGTCGTGATGGGGACACCAGGATGAGGATGGGGAGGAGGGGGTGGGATGGGAACAAGGACAGCAGGCTTGGGGCACAAGGATGGAGATGTGTTGGTTTGGCACAGCCTGGTTTTTGGCGGGGGGACCACAGGGGTGGCTTCTTTGAGAAGGTGCTGGAAGCTTCCACTGTGTCTGACATAGCCAATCTCTGATGGCTGTGAAGATGGACATGCTGCTGGCCCAATTAGAGAGGTTGGTAATGCCTCTGTGATGACATATTTAAGAAGAAAATCAAAACAGTGTTTGCACTGTTTTTTCCCAGGGGTGGCGAAGCACTGCTGCCGGGGCCGTCCTGGCGCAGCCCGCAGCAATGCGCTGCACCCACCACCGTCTCAGCAGGGCCTGCAGCGAGCCTTGCCCGCCTGGCTGCCCCAAGCCAGCCGCGCTGTGGGTGAAAAGGGCAGGGATGGTGGCAGCAGCTTCCCCTTCCCAGCACCCTGCACGAGGAGAGGCGTTAAATAGCGCCAGTGCCGCCGCGGCGCCGCTGCCCTTGCGATGGCGGCAGGGTCACTGCCCTTGCGATGCCCTTGCGATGGCGGCAGGGCCGCTGGGCCAACAGTGGAAGCACAACGAGCAACTCCCTGGCGCAGAACCTAGACAAAATCAGCTTAGCGCTGCAGGACCCTGCAGGAATCTTTGAACTGGTGGAACTTGTTGGCAATGGTACCTGCAGGCAGCAGTTTTTCTTCTAGGCAGAGAAGAGGAGGAAGTGAGGACAGGTGAGGGAAAACAACATGATGGCACCAAGGTCAGTGGAAAAAGAGGGGGAGGAATTGCTCCAAATGCCAGAGCCGAGATTCCTCTGCAGGCCATGGTGAGGACTATGGTGAAACAAACTGTCCTCCTGTGATACACACAGTCCACAGGGAATGCAGAGATCCACTCTCAGCCTGTGTGAAAAGTGTTCACGCTGGAGTGGGTGGATGCCAGAGAAGGCTGTAATCCAGTGGGAGACCTGAATAGAGAGAGAGGGCCCCTGCTTCCAAACTAGAGCAGCCTATTCTTAGAGGACTACACCCCAAGGCCAAGTGACCCATGCCACAACAGTTTTGGGACAACTATTTGTCCATGGGAGGGACCCCACAGCAAAGCAGAAATGAGATTCTTCTTCCTGAGCAAACAGAAGATCTCGAGTGATGAACTGACCAAAACCCCCATGCCCTGTATCCCAGTGCTGTTGGTGGGAAGGAGGGAGGGGAAAAAGGTACTGTAAGGGCTTATTTTACTTTTCTTTGTCCTCTTTTCTTTTAAATAATAAATTTACTTTATGCCTTTAAATTTGAGCCTGTTTTGCTCTTAGATGTTTTTCTCCCAGTCCTTATCTCATCTCATGAGCCCTTCATTAATTCTTTTTTTTCTCTCTCTTCTGCCCAACTGTGGCAAAATAGGGTAAGCAAACGACTCTCATGGGTGCCATGGGATTGAACCCATACAAAGGTTGTGTGACTGGGCATTACCTGCCCAGGGCCCTAGATCAGCTGCACATCAAGGTACAGCATAGCTTATCTTGTCCAAAATAAATGCACTGCCACAGATTTCAGAAGAGCACCTTTGAGAAGGGGAAATGACATGCCAAATTGCATCTTCCAGGCGACTACCTTCAAAAGATGGAGATAACTCCATAATTGAACAAAGTATGGAGTGAGTGAACTGGGGCAGTGAGTTTTCAGTAGGGGAATGCAAGGTTGGGTAGACAAGGCTAGGCAAATCTAAGGAGGGGGAGGCAACAGAAAGGCAAGGCCAGGGAAGAAAGGGCGAGGTAGGTGGAGGTGGGGGATGAGCACGTAGGGCCTTTCCTTGGCTTGCCCCTTTTACTCCTTCCTTGCCTGACTTTGCCTTCCATGCCCATCTTCTCTCTTGTCTTGCCTTTTCTTTCCTTCTCAAAACTTGCATTGCCTTACTGACCCTCTGTGTCCTTCCTTTGCTCTTGCTCGCCCACCCCCCACCCCGACTTCTCTACCTCATTTTTCCTGGCCTTGCTGTACATTGCCTACTCCTCTTAGGACACTCATTGCCTTGCCCATCTAGCGCTTCCCCTGCCTTGCACACCCATCCATTGCCTAGCCTTGCCCTGCTTAACACTTCTATAGCTTGTGCTGCCCTGCCTGCCCATACCTTGCTATCACATGCCTCATTTTCTTCCCTGGCCTGACTTTGCCTTGCCTGTCCTTTCAGTTTCCTTTGCCTTGCCTGCCCACACCTTGCATTGCCTTATTGACCCCTCCACATCATTCATTCCCTTGTTCTTCCTTCCCCTCCCCTGCCTGGCTCACCCACCCCCACCATGATTTCCCCAATGCTTTTTCCCTAGGACTCTCATTGTCTTGCCTTTCCCACCCTTGTGTTTCCTTGCTTTTCCTGCTCAGCCTTGCATTCCGTTTTAATTCTTGACCATCCCTTGCCTTGCCTTTCATCCCCCAACCTTCCATTGACTCCTCCAGGGTTCCATGCCATTCCCTTCCAGTTCCTACCACTGCATTGCCTGGTACTGCCTTGCTCACCCATTCCCCACAAAGACTTTAACCATTTTTCACAGATCTTGCATGCATTGCCTTGCTGGTTTCTCTAAAAGACTCTAATCATTTTATCTATCCCTCCCTTGCCTTGCCATTCCTACCCAACCTTGAATTTACTTGTAATTTCCAAACATTGCTTGCTTTGCCTTTCTGACCCCTCTGTATCATTTATATTCCCTTCCTTCCCTCAATCACCTTGCTTTGATCAGCTCACACATCCCACACCATTACTTCCCTGCCCCGTTTTCCCAGTTCTTGCCTTGTTGCTTGATCCTCACATTGACTTCATACAGCCCCAGGGTAGAGGCAAAGCGAGGTGGTGAAGTGCCACTGCCTTCCCTAAAAGCATCTTTGGGGAGACCGCGTTCAGGCAGGCTCGCAGGGCACACTCACACGACTCGCACTCAGGCAGCCACGCTTGGCTGTCCACAAGGAAACGCAGCAGGCTCTTCTGTGTGCGGCTCCAAGGAGGTTTATTTGGGTCCAACGCCAAAGCGTCCAGGGACAGAAGCCCCAGTACAGTGGAGGGTCCAGGGTTAAATGCAGGGAAAGAGGGAGCAGAGCACCAGAGGGCTAATGATCTGAGGGCACAGGGGCAGTACACAGGGAAGGGAGCAATAGGGCATGCCAGGGTGGATAGGCAGGGTTACCGGAGCCAGTGGGGGAACAGGCAGTGAAGAACTTGCTAGAACATGTACATATGAGGCTAAAAGGGAAGGCAAATGGGCCAATGGGGAGGACAGAACTAGGGATAATTTACATTATTTACAAAGAAACACTGTTTTGTGTAGCACCGAGTGCATCAATTACCAATTTGTGATCATTTACATTTACCTTCTCCTAGTTTGGCAAAATGTTTGATAGCAGCCACTGATGTGTTCCCAGAGCCAATAAGGATGACTGCAGTGCTTGCTGTAATTTGTTCAAATATCTAGTTGTGGCAGCCAATTTATTTAAGTTCAATTAATTTGCATGTTATGTGTAATATCATCACCTGGTGTTACCATAAAGGGAAGGGAAAACATTATTTTTGTCGTCCAACGCCAGTGTTGTCATGGTTTATCAAGCCTTCATGTTGTCCCTCGGAATTCTTCTGTAAAAGCAAACACAACAAACTCTGCCACAAAGAGGCAGGAAAAGTTAGAACAATGGAATTGTCAGAGAGGTTTTTAATATCAGTGGTACTTCCCCTGTAGCAGGGGAGTCCACCCAAACAGGTTGTCCAGGGTAATGTGCTGGGTTCTTGAAGTCATCTGGTTCCTGTAGTGAAGGAATTATGCTTGGAGCTGTCGGGCAAAAAGCAGTGATTTTGGGACACCCATTTACCCCCCATCTATTGTAAGGGGTGTGAGAAATCCATTTAACCCCTTCACCTTTTGCCCGATCCTGCACATCTTGGACAGTAAAGTGAGAAACATTATCAGATTGAATTTCCTGTGGTTTTAGGAAAATTCCAAACCATCCCTGCAATGCTTTAACAGGATTATCTCTGGTAGCTCTTTTAAAGGCATCAGCCTGGACCAACACAAATGTAAACACAGTGTAGGACTCGGTGTAAATACAGATAAGAAAATAATTCTGTCCCTCAGGCTGGAAAATACTCCAAACAGTTTACAGTTTTTTAACTTGTGCACTGCTTCCTTCCTCTCCGTTAGCAGAAGCGGGGGAGAAAGGAGGGGTTGCTTTAATCACAAAGGCAAGTTTGTCTTGGCTGCTACCCAGGCTCTCAGTTTTTGTATTGCTAAGTTTTTTTCTACTTCTATGAGATTTAAGCTAACCACAGACAAGTCCTTTTCCCAGGTAGAGTATCTTTTCTCAGCATCTTTGAAACCATGGGAATAGAAACCAACAGGTTTTGTTGGACCCTCAGAACCCCACTGCCAGATGTGTACTGATTGCCATGAGGAGGCAAATCCCCACTCCACCTGAAAGGGATCTGTAGGATGGATAGGGTCCAGGGCTTGGTGAGCTGTTGCTTCAAAAATCAGCAATTGCAACGCTTCCTCCTGAGAAGGAGTCCCATCCCATTTCATCCCCTTTCTCAGCAAGTTATGAGAGGGAACAAATGGGTCATTCTGGTTACTAAGAAATCTCTCTGGTGTTCCTACAGCAGATAGAGCTACTATGGTTTTTTGAGGGAAAATTACTATAAGTTTAAGTGTTCCTGGAAGCCCTTGAATTAAAGGAATCATAATTTTGGTCTTTACAGGTAGTTGCATTGATAACTCATGGCTTGTAGTTGATTTTCTTCCATGCATCATTTGCCAGCAAGCAGCTTTGTGAATGTTTTCCGGGAGTTGGTCAGGGGTACCAGCTGTGGTTACAAGGTCTCCCCTTTCCAAGGGGTTAAGCCCCCCTGCCCAATGAGCTGCCCTCTGAGTCAGGGACCATGGGATTCGTCTGTCTCCCGTTGTTAAGAACACCCCATGTCCCCGGTACCCACCGGCTTCTTGTTCTGACAAAAGAATTTGACCGCCCCCAGTGAGAGACACTTGACATATGTATTCTGTTCCAGATTGGTGGGGGAGAAGCCTGTACCATTTTGCAAGTTTTGTTAATTCAGTAGCAGTGTACGGGATTTCTTTAGTGGTTATGTGCAGGTCAAGACCCTCATCATTAATATAGTTGCATTCTGTTTTAATTAGAGGTCTCATGCTGTTGTAACAACAGTGTTCCCCACAATTTTTCATCAGAGCTAATTCTATTTGAGGGTAATTTTGATTAATGTGCAGAGTTTCCTTCTCCTCTGTTTCTTTTGAGGAATCGGCATTCTGTGGATTTTTAACATGTTCCTCTCTCAAGGCAGCCCATAATAAATTATTTTCATTTTTTTCTTCATCTAATTGTTTTTGCAAAACTTCAACTAGGTTTTGGAGGGAGTCAATTATTGCTATTTCCTCATTTCTTCTCTTAAAGTGAGTTTCTATGGCCGCTGTAAGACAAGCTCCCAAAACTGAGCAGAGGATAGATTTATTTTTGCCCAGTTTAAATAGGATAGCTTTGTTTTTGCCCAGTTTAAATTTTGTTTCATGTTGCAAAGAACATATTCTATCAATAACATTTTCTAAATTAAACCAATTGCAGTTTGCCCATTCTTCTCCTCCCGGAGAAGGTGTGGCATTGTATTTGGGGAGCAGAGCATAAAATTCAGCTTTACCTTTTGCACCGAGGTTTTCAGTCATTTTGTGAAGGGACCAAAACTACTTCAGAGAAGTACAAACTTAAGTTACACAGCCACACAGCCTTTGCTGTGTTCCCCTTCGCTTCCCTGTGTAGTTGAAGAGACAAAATCTGCCTGGGAGGCACTCTTTAATTTCTTCAAGTTGTCTCTTCCTTCCCAGACAGTCCAAATACACACACAAAACAGTTATTTTGTGAGGGGACCACAAACCACGACAGGGAAGTACTGATTGAAGTTACACAACCTCATTGTGTTTCCCCTCACTTTCCTGGGTAGGTGAAGGGACTAATCTGCCTGGGATTAATTTTTTCAAGTTGCCCCTTCCTTCCCAGACAGTCCAGATACACACAAACACAACAAAACAGTTTCCTCTTTTGCACCGAGAGATCTTTTGTGAAGTCCTGGAGACAGAACCCTCAACAAAAGGATGGGGAATGCTTTTTCACCCAGGCGTGTGCAGTTTGCAGGAAATTCGAGTCATACCCCTTGCGGAGTGAAACGTCCTCCACCTGTTACAGACTACACACAACCTGCAAACCCCTCCGTCCACCAGGACCCTGTCCATGATGCCAATTTAATGTCACGATCCATCCTTACGAAGGGGTTTTGTGATGGTTGGTTAAACTGATCTCAGAGTGCAAAAAACCGACATGGCAATGGGGGTTTGCAGTAATAATCAAAAACCAATGCACTTTATTAAATGGTCACAGCAGAATGCATTGAGGGGAAATTGGGGAGAAAGGGAAAGAATAAGGAAAAAGAAAGGGAAGAAGAGAAAGGAAAGGTATAGAGCTCCCAAACGCAGAGACGACAAAGTCCTTCGAAGTCCAGTCAATGGCACTTGTCGTATTCACGTCAGGGGAGATCTTGAAATCTCAAGCTAACCCGGGGGTTTTTGTTGTGATAACTCTATTGAAATGTGTGAAGGGGGAGAAACAGATACAATAGTCCATGTTCTCAGCAGAGATGGGCGAGAACCATTGTCTTCTTGGTCCAGCGGTCACAACCTGCAGGCCTTGCCTCCCCCACACACCCCCCAGGTTAGAGGTTTCAGTCTCAGTCTTTGGGAGGAAAAGGGGGGCTTTTCCATAGAGGGGTCTCGTGTCTCAGTCTTGGAGGAAGAGGCTTCTCCCATCTCAGTCCATCTGTCATGGTGGTTGTACAGTAGATGAAAGGTCTTCCGTGGGGACCACCAAAAGGTCATTCCAGAAAAGCCCAGCCAAGCTGGGAGGTGTGGAAATCCCAGGGCCATTGTTTCAATGCAATGCAGGCAAAGGAGGGCAAAGTGCCCCTTCTCCTCTCACTGGGTCCAGTGTTCCATGGGGTGGACAAACACACCTGTGAACAATAACTTGAGTTCTAGTTTCGGGGCCCTGGCAAGCTCCCACCAAACCAGGATTTTAAACAGGATCCTTTTTTGGTGGTCCCAGTTTCTGCCTTTTTCATTATGATTGTGAGGCAGATGAGAGAAACTTCAGACAGAGACTTACAGTGGGCCAGTTCACTTTTCTGTTTCTAATCTTGAATTAGGATTATGTTTGGGGTAAGGGTATAAACCGGCCAAGGCTGCAAGGACCTCCTTGAAGACGTGAGGGGATCCCGGCCCATACTCGATCCCCACAGACAAGAAACACTCCCTGGGGGAGTACTTTGGGATAGCAAAGTCAGAGATGGTGTAGAGCTGGTGTAATTGCACCAATTTTCTAAATTATCCACTTTCCGAATGGGTGTCACGTTTTTTCCGTAGATGGATTGGGTGTGACTGAATTTGGGTCAAGGCTGACTTGGTTGCCTGTAACAGAACTGAATGCAGAATGTGGCTTTGAAGGACCCCAGCAAATCCAATTCCTGAGGTTCCGCTGGTGCATGTGGCAGAATCCTCGTCCACTCATCTCAGGTATCAGCCAGGTTAGGTTTCTTACCTGTGTAGGGATAATCATTTGCTGTTAGGGGAATTCACACCAGACACGTTGACAGCAGATTTTCTATGCTGCCCATGTACAAACACAGACTGTCTTGTTGAAGGGTCTGTGGTAGGGTGAGGAGCATCCAGATGGTAGTTGAGCTTCATCAGGAGCATGGTGGTATCCTGGGGACAACGGGTTCTTCCCGTGGGTTTTCAAAAAGAACTTGTAACTGAGTAACTGCAAAAGATATAACTTGTTACCTTTATAAACTTTTTGCACTCTTCCCACAGCTCGCCCCCTTCTTTGTTTAATAAAAAGAGGGGAGTGGGAAAAGGAGAAGGATGGTTGAAAAAGCAACAGTGCAGGTAAAGAGAAGGTAGGACTAAGGAAGGTATACAAACGAAAGTTAAATGAATAGGGTTAAGACATTCACGTTGGTAGATGGTAAGTTTGGTGAAGTTCTGTAGTGAATATGATGTCATCAAGTCAGTTGTCTGGTTGGTCGAGTGTAGCTCTTTTCTTTCTTTTTCTTCTTCTCCAAGCGGCTTGTGTTTCTTGGTGTTGTTCATAGTGCAGCTCTTTGGATGGCTCTGTAGGGGCTGTGCTTGGCACCTTGACAAAGGGCTTGATGTTTTTGCCTAGGATCCACCTTAGGCCTGACCCTGTAGAAAAACAGGCATACCCTCTGCCCCGAGTTATTAATAGAAAAGGGCCTGTCATTTGTTTGGACTCGGGGTCCTTGATTAGCACAGCTGATCTCTCCATGAGCTGGGCTTGGGTGGAGTTGGAGAAGTGCCTGAGGATAGGGGGAGTTGGCAAAGGAGCTGTTAAGAAAGTTGATGACATACAAAGCTTTGCAGAGCTTTTCAAGGCTGGATAATGTTTCAACACCCCCCCCTCCCCATGCTGATCAAGGACCTGGCTGATGTTACAATGGGCTCTTCAAATGACTGACTGTCCCGTGGGGAATGAGGGTGCTGTGCTTCATCCCCCACTGATTCAGGAATTGTTGGAATTTGTGGGAGGTGTAAGCAGGGCTGTTGTCTGTTTTGATGGCCTGTGGAATGCCCGAGGTGGAAAATGCAAGGAGGAAGTGCTGGATTACATACTTGGCCTTCTTTCCTGCATGCGGTGAGGCAAATATAGCCCCATAAAAAGTATTGATTGACATGTGAATGTATTTTAATCTTCCAAAGGAAGGGTAGTGGGTGACATCGGTCTGCTATAGTTGTAGGCTTTCTAGATCGTGGGGGTTTACCATGATCCCCATTGACAGTACTGCATGTTCTTGGCAACTGGGGCAGGAGCCCACAGCTGCCTGATCATGAGGTAACTTGAACATCTGCATTAATGTGGGTATGTTCTGATGGACGAAGTTGTGACTCAACTTGGCCTGCTGAAAAATGTTCAGCAAAGCGTTGTAGACTGCCATGACCAGAGCATCAGTTCTCCGGTTTCCTTTGGTGATAGGTCCTGGGAGGCTGGTGTGTGACCTCACATGCATAATATGATAGGGTTGCTCTCAGTGGGAAAGAAGGTAAACAGGTCTTGAGAGCAACTTATGTAAATTTGGATTGGCAAGCTCTTTTAATAAAGAGTGTTCAGCTCTCTCAGCTACTCCAGCAACACATGTTCAATCAGTGACTTGATTTAAAGGTTGTTTTTAAACTTCTCAAAGGCTCTGATGACAGCTGCTAACTCTGCAATTTGTGGGGATCCCTGGATAATCTGGACATCAGACTTCCACTCCTGTGTGTCTGGGTCTTTTCAAGTCATGACTGACTTGTTGGATCCTCCTGAACCGTTGGTAAAACCAGTAAGAGCTTTCAGAGGAGTTTTGCTTTTTAGAGATTTTGGGATTAAGTGAAATGTCAAATTAAAGAGCTTGTGCTTTGGATAATGAATTACAATTTGTCCTGTGTAGCTGTTGAGAGCAAACTGGAGGTGCTCATTTGTCTGGAGTAAAGCATCCAGATTGTGTAGTGTCCGTGGTAGATACATGTATGTAAAGTCACACCCTGCTAGGGTCTGAAGGTGAGCTCTGGCTTTTGTGACCAGTTGAGCCATTATTTCTTGTGGTGTTCTGATTGTTTTCATAGGCTGGCGAGCCTGGAATACCCATGCAATAATTAAAATTTGTTCTTTTAGGATACTGTCCCATTGAAAAATAAGTCCATAAGATTTGGGCGACACAGCCAAAATGCAAAACCGAAATGGCAGAGCAGGGTCTGCCTGCACACTTGCCAGGTTGATAGGGCTTCTACCTAAGGCTTCTACCTTCTGCTACCTTCTGGATGGCTACCCTGGCCTCTGGGATTATGGTCCTTGGTGAGTTGAAGTCCTCTCTTCCTTGCAGGAGGTTGAACTGCGGCTCAACTGAGTCCTCGGTTGTGGTCCCCAACCGTGGACAAACCTAGCTGATACTCCCACAGAGTTGATGGAGATCTCGCAGGGTCCTGGAGCTGTCTTTTATGATGAGCTGTGGGGGTATGATGGTCAGTTCACCGATCCAGAGTCCAAGGTAGATCCAGGGGCAGGTACATTGGATTTTCTCAGCGGCAATCTCAAACCCAGCTTTCTGAATAGTGTCGATGTTTCTTTGTTGTACAATGTCCGGGTAGGAGTCAGTTTGAGTTCAAATCAGAATGTCGTCCATGTAGTGGAGCATTGTCACGTCAGGGAATTTCTTCTGGATTGGCAAGAGAACAGGGGCTGCAAACATTTGACAGACAGAGGGTGAGTTTTTCATTCCCTGGGAGAGGACTCACCCATGAAAGCTCTGTGGAGGGGCCTGCCTATTTAGGGATGGGACTGAGGATGCGAAACATGGTGCATCTCTGGGATGGAGTGGGATGTTAAAGAAACAGTCTTTGATGTCAATGACTGCCAGAATCCAGTCTCGTGGGAGAATTGAGTGCAAGGGTAGGCTGGGCTGCAGGGGACCCATATCCCCAGTGACCTCACTGATCGTTCTGAGGTTGTGCAAGAGCCACCACCTGTCTTTGCCAGGTTTTTTAATCACAAGGACAGGGGTGTTCAAGGGCTATTGGTGGGAACAATGTGGCCCTTGGATAACTGCTCTTGCAGGAGGGACTTGAGTGCTTTCAGCTTTTCAGCTGGAAGCGGCCACTGGTTCACCCACTGGCTCATGGGTCTTCCAGACCAGTTGTGGAGTGACACGCTCTACAGTGACCCTGACTAGAAATCCGGTGGTGGAGAGGGGATTTCTATCTTAGCCCCTCAGCGGGATAACAGGTCCCTGCCCCATAAGGTAATGGGTGCCCTAACCACGAAAGGTCTCACTGTGGCAACCTGACCCTCAGGTCCCTCAATAAGGATAGTTTGTTTGCTCTTCATGGAGGTGGCAGCTCCTCCAATCCAAGAAATGATGCCATTTGCTGGTACCAGTTCCCAGCCCTTTGGCCACTTGGAGTGGGTGATGATGGTGATATCTGTCCTGGTGTCCACCATTCCTGGAAGATAAATTTTGAAGCCTTTATTAATTAGGTAGCACTCTAAAAGGGGTTTGTCTTGACCTACAATCTCTGTCCCAAATGCCACTGGGTTTGTCAGGTGTCCAGTCCGTCCAGTTCAGTAGGAGAAAAGTGAGCAATGGAAGTGCCTCAATGTGAAAACCACGGTGGATCTAAACACATTACTTTAATAATGATCTCATGTCTTGGATCCACAGTCTGGACTCCCAGTAACACATGCAAGTTGTCAGGTCTGTTGATTGAATCTCCAATAACTAAAATGTCTCGTGGTCCATCAGCAGGTCCAAATTTCCTGGTTGGAATTTAGTAACTGCTTCATCATCAAATTGTATAGAGAGGGAACTTTCCAGTGAGCATCGGGTCCCCACCTGGGCGTGTTGGTAGGGTTTGGAGAGTCGGAGCTCCTCTTCATAGCAGGTGTCGTTGTAAATGATTGCTCGGCACACTGACTCTCCAAGATGGTGGGGAATGCACGACAGAACAGCTTGGAATTTGGTGTCATCGTGTGAGGCCGCCCCACGCTCAGCTTTTTGTTTCCTGGATGTCGCTGGTAAGTGGGGTAATGTTGGATCTGCTGATGGTATGAGAACTGCCGACAATCCTTAAAATGTTCTTTGCACTCTTGACACGGCGGCTGATGGACATGCAGTGGAGGGGTGTTGGTGTAAAAAGTCCTTATTGCACTCTACTTGAAGATGACTGAGTTCGCCACACTTAAAACACTTCATATTACCTTTATTTTGTGGTGTTACTTTTGCTGTCATGAAAGTTTCAGCCACCCCCTTGCTGACCTCCGGGGCTACCATACGTTCTGTAGATGTTAATCGGGTGCGCACCTCTACCATCTGGATGGTGGGTTGAGGGTCAAGAGGGAGTGCTCTTAACATTTTCCTACAGTCTATGTTCATGTTAGAAACTGCCAGCTTGCAAAGCAATTCCTCTCTTGCTTGGGGATCATCAATCTGTTTATCAATGCTATTTTAGAGGCAATCGATAAACTTAATAAATATTTTGTTGGTACCTTGGTAGATGCTAGCAAAGCTTTGCTGCGGGGTGGTGCTGTCTGGCATTTTAAAAAGAGCATTTTGGGTGGCATTCTTAATGTCATCCAGGACAGCCCTAGAGATGTCCTGGGCTTGGTCTTACTGGTTTGTTGTGATCACCCTCTCCACTGAGCATCTCTAAGGTTAGTTGGGCTCGTTCCTCCTCATCTTTATAGCTCTTAATTAGTCTCTTAAGCTGTTTTTCCTGCTCATTCTCCCAAAGGAGAAACTCAGTGGGAGAGAGGAGGACTGTCATCATGTGCCACAGGTCATGCAGCACGAGAACGTAGGCCGAGAATGTCACATTTAGTACATTTTTGAAATAGGATGACCTCCTCCCATAGTTTTTACTTGCTTTACACAGTTCTTAAAGTTCTCCATATGGGATAGACTCCCACTTTGGGTTCTTCCCTCTTTCAAATTGGACAGGGGCCACCAGGATTTGTAGCCTCCCTGCAATCTCCCATTCAGCCTCCCTCGTGGCCTGCTTCTGCACCTCTGCCCAGCGATCCTCAGGCTCAGTATTTGAGTCTGAGGAATCACTGTCCTCTTCCTCCGAGGAGGCAGGTCTTTTGGCACAAGAGCTGTGCTTCCTGTTAACCACTGTGGCCGGGTGCCGTGGGCCGCTGTCAGCCAAGATGGCTGCATTCCAGTCACCATCACGTCTACTTCCAGCTCCAGTGATGTGGGAGCCGGGCCAAGTCAGGGCCACCAGAGGCGGGGTTTGGGGTGAAAGAGGTGGAGATCGCGAGGACAGAGGCAGGGCCTGCAGCAGGAAGGGTGGCACTGGGAGAAAGGGGAAGTCCCAGCGCAGGGGCAACCATTGATGTGGTGGGTGGAGGGGAACGCATCACGGGGGAGGAGCTCAACGATGGAGGAGGGGGAACTGAGAAGGGCGGAGAAGGGTCCTGGGCACCATTTTGTGGTGGCAGGACAAAAATTGGTGCCATTTGGCCTAAGATGGTGGGTCCCCTCACGGGGTCACCAGCATCTTGGCTCATAATAACAAATGGGGGAACTGGGTAAGATGGCATGGGGAGGAGTGTTAGGTTTGCAGCTCAGGATAATGCAATCAGCACCATCCTGAGAGAGGGACAGGAGAGGTCAGGAGATGGCAGAAGGCTGGTACCAGCCCTGTGCTTTTTTGTGGGCTCCATTGCTCAACCTTCCCTTAGAGGAAGAGGTAGCAGGAATGTGAAGGAAGGATAGTGACAACTGGGGAGATAACCAGGAACTCAAATGAAGAACATTTCCCGAACTTTCCCCAACAGCTTTAACAGAATCATAAATTGAACAAAAGAGAGGATAAAATTAAAAGTTAAAGTTTCCCTCTCTTTGAAGAGCATATAATTTCACCCCAACTCTGTCCCAAAACAGAAGTGATAAAACTGATTCCCTTGTAACAGTCCCAAAATATTTGAAAATTAAATGAATGAAAGCCTTTAAATTCCCACTTGAGAACTTAACACCCTGAGAAACAAGGATTTGTTTAAGTTGGGTATAAATCTCCCACTGCTGAATGGTGAGCCTTGAGCCCATTCTGTTGTTTCACACCCAGAAGATTTAAAAGGAGAAAATAATAGAAAAGGGTGACCCTGACTGCAACTCACTCACCCAGCGGTGGGTCAACAGAAGATCTTACAGGGGTCTTGCAGACACAACAGATCTTCACTCCAGGAGGGTTGCCTGCTGCACTTTCAGAAGGATCTTCTTTAAACAGGAGTCCTCCGTCCAGGCAGTGGCCGTGCGAACGTGACTTAAAATCTAATGGCAATAACCACTACAGACTCTTGCAGGGGCTCGAGGACATCAGATATCTCTGTTCGGGTACCAGTTGTAGCAACAAAGCGAGGTGGTGAAGTGCCACTACCTTCCCTAAAAGCGTCTTTGGTGAGACCGCGTTCAGGCAGGCTCGCAAGGCACACTCACACGACTCGCACTCAGGCAGCCTCGCTTGGCTGTCCACAAGGAAACGCAGCAGGCTCTTCTGTGTGCGGCTCCAAGGAGGTTTATTTGGGTCCAACGCCAAAGCGTCCAGGGACAGAAGCCCCAGTACAGTGGAGGGTCCAGGGTTAAATGCAGGGAAAGAGGGAGCAGAGCACCAGAGGGCTAATGATCTGAGGGCACAGGGGCAGTACACAGGGAAGAGACCAATAGGGCATGCCAGGGTGGATAGGCCGGGTTACCAGAGCCAGTGGGGGAACAGGGAGTGAAGAACTTGCTAGAACATGTACATATGAGGCTAAAAGGGGCAGGGAAGGCAAATGGGCCAATGGGGAGGACAGAACTGGGGATAATTTACATTGTGTTGTGGGGCACCATGGGGGGAAGTCTTTGTCCCCACCCCAACCTGCAGGGAATGCCCGGAGCCTACAGTGCATCTCTCCAGGGCACCACCGTTGCCTTTTCCTCAGTAGGCTCACAGGCCTCTACACCACAGAATTTCAGGAGCAGATTAGAGGTGAACCAAGTAATGTCAAAGCCAACCAGACCTGTCTGTCTTGGCAAATTTCATCTGGGAGGGTACTATGAAATAATGCTCACTTGCCTTGCCTTGGAAACCCAATGGTTTCCTTGTTTTGCTCTGCTCATCCTCCCTTGCCCTGCATTGCCTTGCATGCCAGCTCCTACTCTTGACCTGCCTACTGCTCTCCTCTAAGGCCTTGCTTTGCTAGGCCTGTACCTCCTTTACATTTCCTTGCAATTCCTGACAATCCCTTCCCTTCCTTTGTCTTCTGGACCCATCCATGTCCTCCCCTTGCCCTTCTTATCACTCTATTGCCTTGCCTGGACTTGCTCACCCACTCCCCACCTTGACTTCTCTACTGCTTTTTTTTTTTTTTTGGGCCTTACTTTGCCTTGTTTTCTTAGGACACCCATTGCCTTGCCTTGTCTTGTCTTGCCTAGCCTACCTTGCATTTCTTTGCCATTCCTGACTATTCCTTTACTTTGCTTTGCTTACCCACACCTTCCATTGCCTTGTTGCCCCTTCTGGAGCCTTCTCTTGCCCTTCATTCCCACCACTGCCTAGCAATGGCTTGCTCACTCATCCCTCACCTTGAATTTCGTAGCCATTTTTCCTGATCCAGCCTTGCCTTTCCTTGTCCTTCTAGGACTCTCATTGCCTTGCTTATCTGTCCCTTGCCTTGCCTTGTAAAGCCAACACTTGCCTTGCCTTGTCTTTGAAGCCTTCCCTTGCTTTGCTTTACCTTTGTAGAAATCAAGACCCCCTTTCTCCATGTATTTTCTGGCCTTGCCCTGCCCTGCTTGATCCTGCAAGGGCTCTCAATGCCTTCACCCCAGTGTTTCAGAAGTACATGAGAGGCAGCCCAGGAGAGGTTCCATCCAGCCAGACCTATCTGTCTGGGCAGCTATTGTCTGGGATCATTCCTGGCTGTATTGAATTTTGGAAAGGCAATCTGCATTTTGCCACAGGCAATCTGTGGGCTCCAGGACCAGAATGACATTTTCTTCTACAGGAGGCAAACCACGTAGACCCACTATTTCAGGTGCACATGACAGGAGGCCCAGGGGAGGTTAGACATATCTGTCCTTGGCAGTTTTTGTCTGCCACCAATCCTTGCATGTCTTGAATTTTGGACAGGCAATCCACATTTTGCCCCTGGGCTCCGGGACAAGAACGACAGATCTTTTGCATAGGAACCAAAGCATGTAGCTAAGGTATTTCAGGTGTATATTTGAGGTGTCACATACAAGATCAAGGGCAGCCAGGCCAGTCTGTCCTGGCTGCTTTTGTCTGTAAGCAATCCTTGGCTTTTCGAATTTCAGAAGTGCATTCCAAATTTCGGCTGTGTGAGTGTTGCTGTTGAGATGGTCATAACAGACTGAAGAACACACTGTATTTAGGAAGGCTTCTTTCTATTTATTTTACACCATGCTGTGTTTTTATAGTCTTTCACAAAGTTTATACTTGTACATTGGTCAGAATGTGTTGAGGATTTTTTGCAGGTTGAGGAGTTTTTGCAAGACAATGGCCACATTCAGCCGGTGCACAATCCAGCCTGCTGGTAACAATGGATAATGGACATGCTCAGAAACGGGGTCAGCATATCCTTGAGGAAGATACATGAAGAAGAGTCATCAAGACTCAGCAAGTTTGTCAGCAAGTTTGAGAAAGTAGAAAAAAAGGTAGAAGGAAAGGGTGGGCCAGACAACCACAGCAAGATGCGTGAAAAATTAGATGATCCAATCAGCATTCTATTTTAAATGCGTGAACAGCTAGGATGAACCAATCATGTATTAGCTAGAGACGTGTGAACAGTAGAAACTTATTATAAATATAGCCTGTTAGAATAATAAACTTGATCGTATTGATCATGGCGTGATGTCCCATTCCTGATCCTCCACACCCCGTATTTTTGGTGGAGAATGCAGGCAACCCCCAACTTGATAGCACGAGAGGGACTTGAGGATGGTAGTTTGGCTGCTGTGCAGAAGATCAGAGCCAGCCTTTGAGGAGTGGAGAAGCCAGCCAAAAGTATCCTCACTGCCCTGGTGAGAGGAAAAGGTTGCAGACTGGAGCTCCAATTGCAGAGGACTTGAATCTCGCCCTGATCAAGGTGAGCAGCCAGGGAGGAGATGGGGTCTGAACATGAATGGGAAGGTGTCTAGAAACTCCTCCAGCATATCCTCTCTAGGAGAGAACAAAAATATGGTGCTTCCACTTTGAAAGGACTAATACAGTAGGCTTGGGATCATAATCTCATAGCAGGAGCACAGGTTGCTTTTGAGACTTCGACATGGGAAGCTGTGGGGCATATGCTGTGGGACTGCTGCACCTGGAGGTAGTGAGGCAAAGGAGGCATCTAAATATGCTACCTTGTGGAAAACTGTCATAGAAGTGCAGCAGACTCTGAAGGCAGAGAGGAAAGCTGCTGCTGCAGCTTGCACAGCACTTGCCTCTGAGTCAGATGTAAAGCCTCAGGCATTTCCAGTAACTCCAGTAACTCCAGTTCAGCAACTGTTTTCTACAACCTTGGGTATTCCCTCACGCAGTCCACAACCCTTCAGCCCAGTTTCCACACCATAAGCGGGAATGAGGAAACTGCTGCCTCTTCAGGGGGTTAGGCTGTCAGACAAAGGACAGTTGTACTCAGACTAAAGCAACTGTTGATAACAGTAACTTAGAAGCAAAACATGCAGTAATTAAAATAAGAATGAGGAAGGAGATGTTGTCATGAGTGGTGCTTCTATCGAGGAGGATTTGAAATCCTTAGTGGACAATTTGCAAAAATTAGTGATTGAACAAAGGGATTCAGTCCCCAAAAGAGACTATTCTTTTGAGAAAACGGAACTGCCAATGATAGTAGGTTCAGACAGGCAATTGGGAAAGCGATTACGAGCCTCGCGTTTTGTTTCTGAGACGAGACTAAAGCTGGTTAAATGAAACCCTCCACCTCATGTGTTAAGAATGTGGAACTAGAGTTAGAATATGATCCAAAACTAGAAGCAGCTCAAAAACGAAAGTGGAAGGGAGTTTTTATGGAAGCTATTGTGGAAGGGACTTTCCTCTCAAATGACATTGAGGCTTTCCCTGTCATTACCAATGCTACGGGTAGAGCGTGGGAACCTTTTCAGTGGAAAATTTTAGGGAAATTAAGAGTGGCAATTTCACAATTTGGTTTAAAATCCTAACTTGCACAGTCACTTCTGCAATATTTTTTTACATCTAACACATTAATTCCAGCTGATGTTCACACTCTGATAAGACTTAAAATGCCACCCCATCATCAGGTGATGTTCCATGAAAGTTGGAAGGAAAAATGTGCCCAGGAAGCAGCAAGACCTAGAGTTCAGGGTGACCCTCTGTGTAGTTTAACAGCTCAAGAGTTGCTTGGCAAAAGACCCTGGGCTACTGCGACTGCTCAAGCCAGGAGCATTGATCCAGTCTTATAGATGAGCCAACAACTAGCATATAATGCCATCCTCGCACTTCCCGATGGGTTACAAAATCTTTCACACAAATTCACCAAGGAGGAAATATTATATTTACTTTTTCAAGCCAGGTCTCATAAGCTCTCAAAAGAATATAATACACCCAAGATAGCTCAGCTACCTTTGGAGGCATAAAAATAAGCAGGATGACTTCTGCTGCAGTGTTGGAAACAAAAACATTTAATAAAAGGCAAAATAGCAAACAGAAAAAAACGAGCCAGGTACAAGAGATCTTACTCCTGGTAAAACACTTCACAAAAGTGACTAGTTTCTTTGTTCTCTTCTTTTTCTACTAAATTGCCCAGGCAGGACTTTTTTGCTTGTGTTCAATTAGCTATCTTTAAGTCTGAGGTGAAGCTTCCAAGATCCTATGAAGTGGCTTTTGACCTAATCAATGAGAGAAACTTCTGGGCTTCTTTCCTTTTTAGGGAGATGAGGATAGTTTTGTCTCTGTGTCAATAGGGGGCACGCTCCTACAAGGAAATGAGGCCTTTGATAAATTTGTAGACCGATTACATGAAGCTATTTATGGTCATCCTGATTTGGAATCAGACACAAAGGTACAATTGTTGAATATGCTAACTTTTGACAGTGCTAACGAGAAAACTCGGCAGATTTTGGGTACTTTAAAGAAGGGAGCTGATGTCACAGAAATGTTGGAACTGATGGCTGGAACTACAGAAAGAC
The DNA here is from genome assembly GCF_015832195.1 of Motacilla alba alba. Lineage (NCBI taxonomy): Eukaryota > Metazoa > Chordata > Aves > Passeriformes > Motacillidae > Motacilla > Motacilla alba. The sequence goes on along the minus strand of NC_052044.1, from coordinate 81,454 downwards.
AAAAAGCAGCCTATGTAGCTGCTGCAGTGCAGGATGCAGTAAAGCCACTGCTTTCTAAACTGCAAAAGAAAGCAGGAGGAAAGAACATTAAGTGCTTTGGGTGTGGTGAAATTGGACATGTTAGGAGTCAGTGCCGCTTTGCAACCATGAAAAGGTTTTGTTCCATCTGCAAAAAGGATAACCACAATGATAAAGAATGTAATTTCCAGGGAAACAGACAGCGGAGCGCGGCCCTGCACGCCAAGACACAAGCTCGGGGAACTGCATGGATAGCTCAGCCTCCAACAAAGGAGGAGGACTTTACTCACTCAGATCATCGACTTCTGGGAGTGCCGGACGTGGAAACTGCAGTAGACATCACCATCATGGACTCTGCTGTACACCTGATAGATACTAATGTAAAAAGACCCTTGGCGAGTGGGCTTAGTTCTTTTCTGTTAGGGAGATCATCTGCTAGCAAAAAGGGATTGGATGTAATTCCTGGGGTTATTGATGCAGACTGTCAAGGGGTTATTGAAATCATGGTTAGGACATTTTCCTCTCCTGTGTCTATTCCCAAAGGTTCAGGAATTGCTCAACTTATTCCTTTTAAGTCTTGTGTCCCCTGTACAGGCTTCAAGGAGTGGGGAACAGGAAGCTTTGGCTCCACAAGTAACCCAGAAGTATATTGGGCCATGGACATCACAAGAGGTAAACCAGACAAACAGGTAACCCTGACACATCTTAATGGTAATTCTATTACTAGGAAACTCACAATTGACACTAGAGCAGATATAACCATCATTTCAAACACAATATGGCCCAAGAATTGGGTGTTGGTCAATCCTGTTTTAGGCATTGCAGGAATTGGAGGGACTCAGGCAACTCAATTAAGCAGAAAAGTGATCTCTTTTCCTTTGCCAGATGGACTGAGTGTATCTACAAGACCCTTTGTCATGCAAACTCCCGTTGATTTGCTGGGTTTACTTGGTAGGGACCTGTTAAGCCAGCTAAAACTACCATTGTTACACAGCCTTTTTAGCAGCGGCCACTGGGGGACAGCCAATCCTCAAAATTGGCTGGACCACAGATAAGCCTGTGTGGATTGAACAGTGGCTGCTGTCAAAGGAAAAGCTGCTCATAATCCAACAATTAGTGCAAGAATAGCTTGAGGCAGGACACATAAAGCCATCCACTAGCTCTTGGAACACCCCAATTTTTTCCATCCTGGAAAAGAGTGGGAAATGGAGGTTGCTACATGATTTACATGCAGTTAATGCAGTAATGCTAAGCATGGGTGCCTTGCAACCTGGTCTTCCATCTCCTACTATGATACCTGAGTCATGGAATCTGTTAATCATTGATCTTAAGGATTGTTTTTTCACTATTCCCCTGCATGCAGACGACACTAGTCATTTTGCATTCTCTGTTCTTATCTATCAATAAAGCAGAACCCTACAAAAGGTATGAATGGATTTATTTGCCCCAGGGCATGTGTAACTCACCCACGATTTGCCAAATTTATGTCGCATGGGCTTAACCTGTTCGGCAACAACTCCCTGAATGTATCATCTATCACTATATGGATGATATCTTAATGGCTGGGAAAAAATTGGACGCTGTAACTCTTTTAAAAACCATGACAGCTTTGCTAGAGGAAAGGGGAATAAAAATTGCTCCTGATAAGGTGCAACATTCATCTCCTTGGAAATATCTCGGGTGGCAGATCGATCAGTCTTTAGTGAGACCACAGAAACTCACCATCACCACCGAAATTAAAACTGTACATGATGTCCAGAAGCTAGTGGGGGATATTCAATGGATTAGAACTATTTGTGGGATAACTAACAAAGAACTTGAACCATCAATACAGTTACTAGGTACTTCGTCTCAGGCAGATGATCATCGGACCCTGGATAAGAGACAAAAGCAGGGTTTGAATCACATAGCCACAAAGGTTGCTACAGCGCATGCACATCGCGTGATCGAGGATGTTCCATCAATTGATGATCATAAATCAGAGCAAAGAGGGTGACCATTATGCTAAGCATTTTTTCGCCTTGATCTGTCAATGGATAAAAACTCAAGCTAATCCTTTAGTCATTCTGGAATGGGCATTTTTACCTGTAAAGCAGCCTAGAACTATCACCACTCGATTGGAACTTTTTGCTCATTGGATTATGAAGGGCAGAGGGAGAGTATTGGAAATCTGGGGACATGAACCATGTGCAATTGTAATACCATTGGCTAGCTGGTATCTTGAATGGGGAATCAGGCATTCTGTTCCTTTACAGATAGCTTTGGCTGATTATGATGGTAAAATTCACAATACTTATCCGCGCCACCGGGTGTTATCTTAATTGGAGCATCAGCGCCTGGAGGACAGGCCCTGGAGATCTGACTGTCCAGTATCTGGGCTGACAGTATTTACAGATGCAGGTAAAAGGTCAAAAAGGGCTGCCTGCACGTGGCAGCAAGACAAAGTATGGAAAAAGCATGTCATTTTTGGAGAGGTAAAAGATACGTTGCAGACATTAGAATTGAAGGCTGTTATTTGGGCTTTTGAAAATTGGGACAATGAGGCCATTAACATTGTTTCTGATTCACTTTATGTAGTTGGCTGTGTCCAACACCTTGAAAGAGCAGTGCTTAAGGAGGTGAGTAATAAACATCTATATTCCCTGTTAAGCCAATTGCTTAAAAACTTAAATCAGTGACGGCAGGAATACTTTATTACTCATGTTCCTAGTCATCAAACTCTCACTGGTCTGTCTGAAGGTAATGCTCGAGCTGATCAGTTGGTAGCCACTGTCTGGCCAATGCCAGCCTCTGATAAATTTCAGCAGGCTAGAAATTCTCACACCTTTTTTCATCAATCTGCAAGAAAGTTAGTTAAACAATTTGGTGTTCCTCTCACTGATGTTAAAGGTATTGTGTGATCCTGCCCTGATTGTCAACAAGATGGCATTGGTTTAGGCACTGGTGCCAACCCTCAGGGTACCCAACCCTTGCAATTATGGCAAATGGATGTAACTCATGTAGCAGAATTTGGTCAGAAAAAGTTTGTACATGTATGCATTGATACTTATTCTTATGTTGTATGGGCTACTCCCTTACCAGGTGAGACAGCACGTCATGTAGAGAAACATTTGTACAATTGCTTTGCTATATTAGGTATCCCCTTAGGAATTAAGACTGACAACGGTCCAGCCTACTGTTCCTTACGATTCCAGCATTTCTGTAATTTATGGGGTATTCAACATGACACTGCTATTCCTCACAATCCTACTGGTCAGGCAATTATTGAGCGTGCCCATCAGATGTTCAAGGGCATGCTGCAAAAAACAGAAAGGGGGAACTACAGGATTATCCCCCGAGGAGAAAACAGCTAAAACCATTTTTATGCTTAATTACCTTAGAACAACAGGAGATAGGGATGACCCACCTATTCTTGTGCATCATGCCCTCATACATAATCCAAGTGAGGAATTGCCTGATGGTATTCAGGTCATGTTCAAAAGCCCAGAAACAGGGATGTGGGAAGGACCAGCTACAGTAAAATTAATAGGCAGAGGCTATATGTGCGTACTTACAGATGAAGGCATTCGCTGGATTCCAGCCAAGTGGGTGAAGCCTTATTTAAAACCACCATCATCAACCCATGTTGTGCCCAGAGGCGGAGAGCCAGCGACAGCACCGAATCCAGACAGCCCTGAACCCACTTCTCCAACACCTGACAGCTGAACAATACTCGGAGATTTTACCAATATTGCTGGAGTTTGTTGCAGCAACACATACTGCACCTCCATGTAGGTTTAGTATACACAGGTTGGACGTAACCAGTTACTATTTACCTTCACTTCCATCACAAATTTTGAGTCAGATAGAAAATGCTTGTTCTATGCGTGGTTATGCATGTAAGCCATGGCTTAAGATTCATTGTATAAAGTGTAATTTGAAAACTTGGCGGAAAGTTCATCAAGAACATAATATAACCTTAGCTCGAGAGAGAAAGCAAAAATTTAGGTTTACTAACTTTGTATGCAATAGATGTACTTAACAATATTACCCCAACAACAGCATTAGCTATATTTTTAGGGCCAAATCCACCAAGGCCAGAGGGACATCAGAGTTTTTGCCAGGATTTATCTTTGATAGAGATGCAGGATCAAAGATTGTTACTGTGGGTGCAATATCATCTTGCTTTAATTGCTTTAATAAATCAAATTGCACTAGGGAGTAAGACAATAGCTACTGAATGTGGAGTAGGAATAGCACTGCCACAACAGCATCATGTTGCTGACAGTCAGTGGGACGAGGCTAAAGCACATTGGACAATGCATAGGCATCAAAGACAACGGCAAGAATGGCAATAGTCTGGCAGGTATTAACAGTGCTACTCAGTGCAAATAGTCTGGCAGGTACTAACAGTGCTACTCAGTGCAAATAGACTGGCAGGTATTAACAGTGCTACTCAGTGCAAATAGTCTGGCAGGTATTAACAGTGCTACTCAGTGCGATGATTAAGGAGACGCAGGGACTACACAATATGGATCAGTGAACTAACATGTGGGTTATGTGGGTTAACAGAACAGGGCAAGAATCCTTTTGCTTGTCATTAGCTACACCCTCTGATCCATTTCACACCTGTTTAGTTGGAGTTCCCTTAGACTCAATGGAAGAATTCGGAAATTGGACCAAAGCTCAAATTCATGGCAACTTAAGCAAGGCCTGGTCAAATTGGTGTACTAATCAAAATAGAATTATTACAGAAAATTGGTGTGAAAAACAAGAGATCTGTAAAAACCCCTTAGGAGCTCAAGCATTTACAATTGCTTGAGATTTCAATACTACAAGCCAAGAACCACAAGAATTGGATATTTTGGGATCAGTGCCAGGAAAATATTGCTTGTTCTTTGGACACTACAAAGGTGAGGAGCTGATTAGGGAGTCGTTAGGAAAACCCAGAAATTATAGCACTTGGATATCTCCTATTTCTTTGTGCTATTGCAATACCACAGCATATTGTGACAATTGCACATGGCCTGTACCCTTAAAACAAAAATCAGCAAGGATGTTACCTCCTGGAGCTTTTCTCATTTGCGAAGATAAAGCTTGGCCTGCGGTTCCTCAGAAAGCATTAGGGGGACCATGCTATTTTGAGAAATTGACACTGTTTGCCCTTAACATTCAACAGATGTTTGACATCAGGCACAAGTTCCAACCTCTGAAATGTAGTGTGCATCTATTTGGCTCAGACTGTAGAGAAGATGTAGAATTGTGGAATTGACCTTCGGTTATACTGTCTTTAATTTTTTCACCAAGGTAGCTTCATCACAGGCCCTTACACAATTGAAACAACTAGCTTGTTGGGTAGGAAAACAAATTAACATTACATCTACAGTACTGAATAAGCTCACCATTGATGTAGGTAGCATACACCCCGCTGTGCTACAGGACAGGGCTGCTATAGATTTTTTGTTGCTAGCTCAAGGACATGGGTGTGAAGATTTTGAAGGGATATGTTGCATGACTCTCTCTGACCACTCAAATCTATTCACAAGAAACTGTCACTGCTTAAAGAGAATATGAAAAAGCTCACAATTCTTGAGAATTCCTTTGATGAATGGCTAAAATCCTGGGGCATAACAGGCTGGCTTAAAGACTTAGTACGCCTTGGCATTATGATATTTTGTATTCTTTTGGCAATTTCAGTTATAGTGCCTTGCTTACTATGCTGTGTGCAAAAGTTAATTGACCGCGCTTTTAAATCAGTCTGGCTTGTGCAAAAACAAGAATGGGGAATTGTTGAGGATTTTTTCCAAGTTGAGGAGTTTTTGCAAGAAAATGGCCACATTCCACTGGTGCACAATCCAACCTGCTGGTAACAATGGATAATGGATGTTCAGAAATAAAGGATAATGGACTTATTCAACAACAGGGTCAGTATATCCTTGAGGAAGATACATGAAGAAGAGTCATCAAGACTCAGCAAGTTTGAGAAAGTAGAAAAAAAGATAGAAGTAAAGGGTGGGCCAGAGGACCACAGCAAGATGCGTGAAAAATTAGATGATCCAATCAGCATTCTATTTTAAATGCGTGAACAGCTAGGATGAACCAATCATGTATTAGCTAGAGACACATGAACGGAAGAAACTTATTATAAATATAGCCTGTTAGAATAATAAACTTGGCTTCACTGGATCATATTGATCATGGCGTGATGTCCCATTCCTGACCCTCTGCACCGCAAGAATAAATCAACACAGTATTCATTGGAGCAAGGCGGCCTGCCCCTTGTTTATCCCTCTTTCTCTCCCTCGTTTCCATGCCCTTGGTAAAGCTCATTTCAGGAGCAAAGTGACTCATCACCTCATGTCTTTCACTAACCCCTTCTGACTCACAGGCCAGCTGCGAGCTCCTTCCACATGTGAGCTGCAGCAAGGCCCTTGGAAACCCATTGAGCAAAGAATCTAATGAATGGGAGAAGCAGCTATGCTAGAGACCATGTTCTCAAATAACAACCAAGCCATTTAATGTCCAGACCTTATAAAATGATGTGGATGAAACTCTTATGACTCATGCCACAAGCATACTCCCACTTCCTAGTGACACCACAATGGGATGAGGAAAATGAGACAGTGGGTGCTGTGACAAGAAGGCTTCAGACATAGGAAGATACTGTCCACACCCTGACAGCAGCCCAAGTCTCAGCCATGGAAACAGACCTGACTAAGCATATGCAGAAATTGGATGAGTGGATTGAAGAGAACCATCAGAAACTCAGAATAGAGCTTAGGGAGGATATTTTCCATGCCTTGCCAGTGTGGACCTGGGTCTCTGCTATTGGGCAACTCGAGGAAATTTTTGAGAGACAAGGTGGATCAAGTCGGGTTGCAGAGCTGAAAGCTGTCCAGCTGTCTTTGGATATCACTGAGCAAGAGAAGTGGCCAACAGTCTGCCTCTACACTGGCTTGTGGATGGTAGGAAATGCTCTGTGGGAGTGGCTGGCATGATGGAAAAAGGCCAGTTGGCAGTGCAGAGGGAAACCCATCTGGGTTGCCTAACTGTGGCAAGACATCACTGCCTGGCTAAAGAAACTGACCTTGAAAAAGTCTGTCATGTGGCTAAGAGCTTGGCTAATGAGCAGCATCACAACAATGAACAGGTGGATTGGGCTGCCAGAATAAAGTTTCATGGGTAGATCTGATAAGACAAGGGACAGTTATTTCTACCTCGGTGGGCCCATGATGCCTCAGGTCATCCAGAAAGAGATGCACCATACCAATGGGCTTATGAAGGAGGAGTGGACCTAACCATGGACACCATATCCCAGATAGCCCATGACTGGTATGTGCACTGTGCAAGAAGGCCAAGTGGGTAAAGCCCCTGTGGTCTAAATATAAGTATGGGGAGGCCTGGCAGATCAGCTGCATCACACTGCTGCAACCCCTCCAAGGCTAGTGTTTATGTGCTGACTATGGTAGAAGGCACCACAGGATGGCTGGAAACGTGCCCTGTGCCTCACACAAGTGCCTGGAACACCACTTGGGGCCTTGGAAAACAAGTCCTGTGGCAACACGGCGGCGATGAAAGAATTGGGTTGGACACTGGGACTAATTTTAAAAATAGCCTTAAAAACACCAGGGCTAGAGATCAAGGTACTGAGTGTCAAAACAAGGGATGCTTGGGAATGGCAAGGATATGCAGAGGTGTGTAGGAAAGGCAAGGCAAGGCAAGGCAAGGCAAGAGAGGAGAAGGGCAAAACAAAGCAAGGCCAGTATTGGAATTTACCACTATTGCTGATGGGATGTGCCTTGGCTTGCCTGGCCCTGCATCTGAACCAAATAGTGGCAACTGAGGTGTTTCACCCCAGAGACACTGCTCTCTAGCTGGATGTTGCAGCAGAGCACGTGAGGACAAGTCCAGGCTTGCCAGAGCTCAGGTAGCGGCAGGATGGAGTTTTCCTCTGGCAGAGGGTCACTCCTCAGGTTCCCACTGACGAAGATGCTTCAAGGCAATGGTGAGGGAAGGAGTTGGTTCTGATGGAGGGTTTTAGTCCAGAGTGTTTATTCTGGCCCCACAGGCCTCTGAATCCAGCACCAGCTCTAACAGAACCCCCTCGACTGCGTTTTCTGCTTGCCCTTTTAATTGGGGGAGAGAGGGAGGCGATGGAAAGGAAGCCCACCAACCAGGTATGGGAGAGGAGGTCCCAGGGGACAAAGGATGCCTGGATAGCCCAATGCCCCCCAGGGCTAGGGGGGCATCCTTTGAATTTGCCGAATCACTCCATGCCTTTCTGGAATTCCAGGATTGACAGACAGTGCTTGGCAGGGGTCGGGGTGGGGAAAGGAGAAGTGATTGACACACCTGGGGAAGGAATCTTCAGGGAGAAACCTGGGATATTTGAGACAAACTATGACATCACACCGCAACAAGCCGGGGAAGAAAGCAGTAGGATGCTGTCTCAGTTTGGAAAGCCAGGTGTCTGCTAAGGAAGGCAGGAGCTGTGAATCCATGTGCCTGCTTTCCAGAGGAAGTTAAAGATCCACGAATTCCTCATCTTATTCACCCATAAAACAAACCAGATAACAGCCACAATAGCCTTGGTTATAGGACCCATGTTTAGATAAGGGCCTGCAAATGGAAGAAAGACAGCCATGATCACATGCCACCCAAACCAGGGTAAGCTGGACCACATGGTGTCACTTAATTAGGTTTCTATAGCAGCACACAAAACTTAGATTACTTAAGAACTGTTATTCCCTTTTTGTTCCTATGCCCTCGAGCTTCACGTTGGGCACAACAATCTGTCTCGGTTTGGAAAGCCAGGTGTCTGCTAAGGAAGGCAGGAGCCTCCCCTGAACTGGAAACTGTAAACCCCCTCCCTCCAAATTGTTATAAATTTGAAACTAAGGGGCTCTCAGGCAAAAATATGGGAGCAGAAATAACAGTTATTTACTAGGAAAGAAAGTTAAAAATAAAATAAACAATGCAGTAAATCAAAACAACACTGACAGAGTCAGAATACAACCTGACACTCAAAGTGTTGGTAGTAATCCAGTTGGAATTGTGGCTGCAGTCCTTCTGGAGCAGCAAGTGTGGTTCTGTTGGAGCAGTGATGCTGTAGAAAAGGGTGTAGTCTTCCTCTGAAGATCCAGTGGAAGAGGCAGCTGTTCCTCTGGAATCCAGTGGAAATGCTGCTCTGGTGTCCCAAGATCTCAGATTATATCCAGTTGGGAATGCTTGGCTCCTTCCTCTGGGCGGAGCATCTCACAGTGGGATGCTGTAGTTCTCCTCAGTCACTCAATGGCCCATGAACAGAAGATAACTGCTGCCCCTCTAACAGATGGCAAATAGAATACACATTGCATTTCAATCTGGGACAGCTGCTCAAGGTAGGGGATGGACATGTAGGGCAATGAAAGGTAAGGGAGGGGTAGCAGAACAAGGAAAGACCAGAGCTGAGTTTGCAAGGTAGGCAATGGCAAAGTAGGCTAGGCAAGGAAAGGCGAGGCCAGGAAAAAAGGGGTAGGGAGGCCAACGTGGGGATGGGGAGCAAGAAAATGGAAAGTAATGGAATGGTAGGAAGGGCAAGGAAAATCCATGGAAGGGTCTGTAAAGAATGACAAGGCTGGGCTAGGCAATACAAGGCAAGTCAAAGGAGAAGGAGGCCTGCAAAGGCAAGACAAGCAAAGGCCAGGCCAGGGAAGAAAGCAATCGGTAGATCAAGGTGGGAGGTTGGTCCTGCAAGGTGGTGCAAGGCAAGAAAGGGGTAGCAGAGCTAGGCAAGTAAAAGGGTTGGCTTTCAATGCAAGGCAAGTGAGTGGTAGGCAAGGGAAGGAGAGTCAGAGGTGGACTAGGCAAGGCCAAGATAAAAGTGGCAGGGAAATCAGGGTAGGGCATGGGTGAGCAAGGCAATGCAAGGCTTGCATTTGAGTGGTAGGAAGGGCAAGGGAAGCACCTGGAGGAGTCAGTAAAGCAATGCGAGGTTGAAGTAGCATGGCAGGATGTCTAGTTCCCATGCCCCCCGCCGCCCTTCTCTAGCACAGATAGTTGGTGCATAAAGAGATAACCTGGGCTGCAAGGCTGAAAGGTCCAGCAAGGAGTCATCTTTGGTGCTAAAAGGGCTCAGGCCTCAGCTAAGAATCAACATCTTTGTCTGGAGAGCACATGTGGGAAGAGATAAAAGAGATATTCTTGACTGAGAGGTTATGTTTTGCAAACTGTAAAAGACACATAGGTTATCACACAGACAGAAGCCTCTTACATGCACACCCTGAAGCATTCAAGACTTCTCCCTGGAGTTTGGACACAAATTCTGTGGATACTTCCCTGGGGATTCAGGGAAAGGATCTCAATTGTGCCCCACCAACAATGGGATTGTAAGGTACATTGAATCCTAAGTTATATTATTTCTTCAGTAGCTGTAACATCAACGGTGCCTTTAACCCTGCATTGTATTTGTTTAGTAGTAGTTTCTTTTTGTCCTTATTCCTGTGTAGTATTAGTTTGTTTTAAGTCTTATGTTTGTTAGGTTTTTGTCTATTAAATAAATAATTAATCCTATAATACACCAAATCAGCCATTATTAAAGAACTTGGAACTTGGAAATGAAAGTGGGTTTTGGGGTGCTGGCCACCTCAATAAAGCTCCTGTCTGCTGCTACAGGCCTGGCAAAAGGCAAGGACTTATCTAAACCCCCACATCTCTTCGTAACAACTAGGCATGGGAAGGCAAGGGAAGAAGTGACAAGGAAATGCAAGGTTGTGAAGAAGGGCAAAGTGAGGCAAGGAAGTGTCAAGTAAAGTAAAGGAAGGGCTAAGGAATGACACTGAGTCAGTAAGGCAAGAGAAATGATGGTCAGGCAGGAATCGCAAGGAAGTGCAAGGTTAGGCTGAAAGGCAAGGCAAGGCAATGAGAGTCATAGGAGGAACAGGCAGAACAAAGCAAAGGCAAGAAAAAAGGGTAGGGAAGTCAAGGTAGGAGGTGAGTGAGCAAGCCACTGCAAGGAGTGTGGAAATGTGTCTCGCTGGAATGAGTGGTGGCTTGGCCTCAACAGCAAATACAGGAGCCATCAACCCGAGACCATGGGAAACAGGATACTGGAAAAGGGACACCTAGTCAGGTCATGGCAAGAAGAGTAGGGTCATGGAAGTCAATATGCTAATAGAACTATCCCATATTTGGTCAGGTTTCTGGTTCTTGTTCTCAGTTGGTTCAGAACCCATTACATGTATGGTTACATTTTTTAATCTGTGGGAAATCAAACATATCACATATCACAGGTATTCCACACTCTCCCACAGTCCAATCAATTATTGAAAGAAGACATGGGAGAACAACAGAAAGGAGGAATGGAAATGCTATCCACACTAGAAAGGCTTGCTGAGGCCACACATGTATTTAATTTATTTGAATAATTCCTTTATGGAACCAAATCCCCCAGTTATCAGGCACTTTTCTAATACAATGCAGGGACAATTAAAAAGAGACCCCTGAGGGTTAATGAAAGATCTTGAAACAGGCCAAATTAGAGGACCCTTTCCTCTAATTACTTGGGGGAAAGGGTATGCTTGTGTATCTACAGGTAAAAGACCTCAGTGGGTTCCAGCAAAGAACACCAAACCATACCTGCAGCCTCTACAAGATCACCAAGAAGTTCAACAGGAGGAGCCCCAGGAAGAATCTACAGAAAAGACACCTTGAGGCTTGCAAATAGCCATCTCTCACCTCCCACCCATTGCTGATTAATGCCACTGTTTTCTTAACCTCTTAAGCATTATTAATTTTTAAGTTTTATCTGCAGGTTGTTCCAGCAGACATGACTCTTAAAGGACTCCTGCTCGTTATACCCATCCTGGTTGATGCCATGCTCATCGCTAAGACCTGGGAAGACCCACAGCCAAAGAAAAATATCCGTTACATTAGCCAGCATCACCAAGCAGGAAACCCTGTGTCTGTCAGTAGCCACCCCTGAGAACCCCTTTTCCACCTGTTTAGTTGGGTTACCAACAGATGTGTGGCTGCTAACCAAGCACTTCATCTGTGTATTGTGTCTCTGAAATTAATGGATTCACATTCCCATTGACAACTGGGATTACTGGACCTGGAAACTCCTGCACGCACCACTAGAACCCCAAGAACTGGAAATTCTGGGCTCTGTAAAAGTGGATTTTTGTGTTAAATTTCATTATATCAAAAAGACTCATGAATTAATGTGAAGTATCACTGATGGCCAGGCTCTAAGAAAGCAACCAAATACATGGTGGGATGTTTCCCCACATCATCCAGTCTATAAAAACGAAAGTACCTAGTGTAACTACCTCACCCATCTTTTCCTGGTCCAGTGATTCCCCATCACAATTACCATCTGGGACATTTGTCATTTGAGCATGGTCTGCCATTCCATCTCACATTAAGGGTGGACCATGTAGCCTGGGGAGGCTTACTGTGCTAGCATCTGAGATTGCCGTAATTTGCAACCAAAAAGTCAGGCATAAGAGATTTATCCATCAATTCGAATCAGATTGCAAAGACAAAATTAACTTTTGGAGTAAAGGAAAAAGAACAGCAGCCTCAATATTGGCACCTCGAGTTGCTGTGGCAAAAGCTTTAAAAATGTTGGGCAATCTATGATGTTGGCTGAGTAGGCAAACCAATGCCAAGTCTCAGGCACAAACTGAGCTACTAACAGACATTGACAGTATCAGACCATGCTACCCTGCAAAACAGAGCTGCAATTGACTTCCTGCTGTTAGCACAAGGACATGACTGCGAGGACTTTGAGGGCATGTGCTGCATGAATCTTTCAGATCACAGAGAGTCCATACATGGAAGCATCCAAATTCTCAGAGAGGGAATCAAGAAACTGCAAGTGGAAGATGATGAAGACTGGCTCAATGGACTATTCAAAAAATGGAACTTATCTGCTTGGCTTTATCTTTGGTCAAACGGGTTTACTGATTTTTGTAGTTGTTGCTGTGCTTATGTTGTTACCCTGTTTCATAAGTTGTCTGTAAAGAGTTTTTTAGAAATCTTTACAGAAAACTTTTCTAAAGAGAGGGGGAAATGTAGAAACATGTCTGGCTGGAATGAGTGGTGGTTTGGCCTCAATAGCAAATACAGGAGGCATCAACCTGAGACCATGGGAAACAGGATACCTAGTCAGGTCATGGCAAGAAGAGTGGGGTCATGGAAGTCAGTATGTTAATAGAACTATCCGAAATTTGGTCAGGTTTCTGGTACTTGTTCTCAGTTGGTTTGGAACCTGTTACACTTAAGGTCATGTTCCGAGTTCGCGTTTGTGATTGGACCCTTGCCCTCAGGAGACCCCTATGTCTTGTTGCGTTCACCATGCCCCTGGGTCTTTGGATCTTGCTGCCAAACTCTGCAGTTTTCAACTTTTGTTATTTTGTTATTAAAGTCTTTATTTTTTGGGCAAGACCATGGTCTCTGTTCCTCATATATTTGCCAGTTCAGCTGGCCAAGCTGAACTAGTGATTGCAGCAAGTGAAGACCGCGACAATGGAGTGGTAGGAAGGGCAAGGGAAGACAGAGAGGGGTTAGTGTAGCAATGCAAGGTTGGAGTAGGAAAGGCAAGCCCAGTTAGAGGAGGAGTGGGACTGACAAGGCAATGGAGGAGAAGAAAGAAGTAACCAGATGATGGTGAGGCAAAGGGTCTGTAAGGCAATGCAAGGCAAGGGAGGGGTAGCAGCGCAACGCAAGTGAAGGGTTGGGCTTATAAGGCAAGGCAAGTGAGAGGTAGGCAAGGGAAAGAGAATAAGAGGAGGAGTAGGCAAGGCAAGGCAATGCCAGGAGAAAGAGGGGTAGGAAAGTCAAGGTACTGTATGAGTGAGCAAGGCAGTGCAAGACAAGGGAGTCATAAGATGTGCAGTGGAAGGACACAGAAGGCTCAGTAAATCAAGAGAAGGGATAGTCAGGCATGGTGAAAATATTTGAGGTAGGGTAGGAAAGATAAGACAAGGCAAGGCAGGAATAGGCAAGGAAGTGAGACTCATAGTGATAGCAAAAGGTTTTAAAATCATAAAATTCGGGGAGTTGGAAAGAAGATAGACTTAGTGGGGCCCCGGAAAAATGTTAAAAATAGACTCTGAAAATGTTAGGCTTTGTGTTTGCCAGATCATGTGGAATTGCACCTGCGTAAGCGGTATATGATAAATGATATAATTGTTAGATGTGATGATTGTTTAGTAATTTAATATAATTATTGTTTAATTGTAAGAAGAATCATGAGAAATCTATGTTAGAAGTTTGAGGGGGACCACGAGAAGCCCATGCTTGGATGAAATCTGTATAAAATAGAACAATATAAGTTTAATAATTAGCATGAAAGTTATATAACGATAGAATATAAAAACGTGTTCATCCCGAACCCATGTAGGAGTCAGATTTGGGTTTGTACCCCTGACACCCTGAGCTTTTCAATAAAAGCACCTGCATATAATAATTCGTGATCATGTGTTTCTGAACACTAACAACAGGAGAAGGAAGCAACACAAGACAAGGCCAGGGAAAATAGCAGAAGAAAAGTCAAGGTAGGGGATGGGTGAGCAAGGCAATGCAAGGCAATGAAGTCATAGGAAAGACAAGGGAAAGACATGAGAGATCAGTAAGGCAATACATAGCTGGAGAAGGAAAGGCAAGGCAAGGCAAGAGAAGGGATGGGAAGGATGTGAATGGCAAAATAAGGCAAGGAAGGTGTAAAATGGGCAAGGCAAGGCAACAGAAATACCTTGCATACCCATCCCCACCTTGACATAGCTAAGTTTTTCCTCCCTGCCCTTCCATTGTCTTGCCTGCCCCTTCTTAATCTTGCCAACCTTGCCTACTCTAACCTGGCACTGCCTCAGTGACCCCTCTGTATCTTTTCCTTGTCCTTCCTACCACTCTATTCCCTTTCATTGCCTTGCTTACCCATCCCCCACCTTCACTTTCCTACCCCTTTCTTCCCTAACCTTGCTTTGCCTTGCCTTCTCTTCCTTTGACTTGCCTTGCCTTTTATACTCCCCCTGCCTTGTCTTAGCAACCCCTTTTTGTCCTTCCCTTGTCCTTCCTTTAACTCCACTGCCTCACATTGCCTTTCTCACCCATTCACAACCATGAACTCTCATCGCCTTTTTGTCTTGTCCTTGCCCTGCCTTCTCCTCCTTGCTGTGCATGGGTGAGCAAGGCAATGCATGGCTTGCATTGGACTTAGCATTGCCTTAATGATCCCTCTGTGTTCTACTTTTACCCTTCCTAACCTATTGCCTTGTTTTGCCTTGCTCACCCATTCCCCAGCTTCACTTGTCTACTCCTTTTTTTTCTGGCCTGCTCTTACCTTGAAAGCCTCTCATTTGATTTGCCTTTTCTTGCCTTGCAACCCACCCCAGGCCTTGCCCTGCCTACCTTCCCCTTCCCTTCCATTGTGTTACTACTCATCCCCCACCTTGTCCTGTTTACCCTTTCTTCCCTGGCCTTGCCTTGCTAACAGTTTCTGGCTCTTTCCTTGTCTACCATTCCCTTGCCTTGTTTTGCCATTCCTGCCCAGACTTGACTTTCTTTGCCATCCCTGTTCCTCCCTTGCCATGCCTTGCCTTGTTTTGCATTGCCATTCACACCCATCCTCCACCATTATCTGCTTAGCAATTTCTTCCCTGGCCTTGCTTTACCTTGACTTGCATTTCTCTCCTTTGTCTTGCCTTCCATTTCCTTTCCTAGCTCTCTTTTGCCTTGTCTTCACCCCCCATATCCTGTCTTGCCTTGCCTTCCCCTTCATTTCCTTCCATTGCCTTGCCTACTTCTACCTAGCTTTGGATACCCATCTCTTGGGTTCCCTGTGGTCAGAGTGACCCTGAGAGTCCTTTTTTCCCAACCCAATGGTTGAAGGAAGAGTTGGAGTTCTTTGGCTGTGGTTTACAAGGTTGTTTATAGTCTCTTATCTAAAACGTTTTTTCTCTGGTCTGCTGAGGTCTGTTCAGCAGGTCAGTCCGAGGCACACTGCCCGCCTCCCAGGCTGGTGATATCTTTTACACTAAAAAATATGTGTACTATATTTACAACTATGTTCCAATGCCTATCACCTATGTTAGACAGTCAGCTTTATTCTGAACCAATCCAAAAGTGCCAACATCACCCAAATCATAGAGGTTAGCAAGAAGAAAGGACAGGGCATGCCCAATTCCCTCCATCTTGGGATCCCAAACCTCCATTCTAAAAGTCCCCAGAATTCTACTTTTCACCCTGTGACAACTACTATTATGCTACTTAAAATTTTGTGACTTGTAATTCCTCATACAAAGCTGGTAATTTGTTCCATGGGTCAAAATCCAAGTCACAGGTGCCTTCGGCTGCATGCCAGGGCTTCAGAGCCCCCTGCCAGGGCTTCAGAGCCCCCTCCCAGGGGCTCGAACCATCCAGGACAGTCAGTGGGACGTCCTGGGTTCCAACACCTATCCTCTGCCAAGACTTTGCTATACCTTTCTTGCCTTGCCTTGTTTTGTCTTGCCAGCTCCACCTATGACTCTCATTGCCTTGCCTAACTTTTACTTGCCTTGCTAACCCAACCTTGGGCATGCCTACCCCACTTTGCTTTTCCTACCCAGCCCTTGCCTCGACCTGCCTACTCTGCTCTTCCCAGGCCTTGCCATGCCATACCTTCCTACCCCTTGCCTTGCCTTTTATATCCCTCCTTTGTTTTTCCTTCCCTTACCAACCTTTCTGTGTTCTTGCCCTGCCTTGCCAACCTGTCCCTTGCCTCACATTGCCTTGCATACCCATTCCCTGCCTTGCATACCCATTCCCTGCCTTGCATACCCATTCCCTGCCTTGCATACCCATTCCCTGCCTTGCTTACCCATTTCCTGCCTTGCATACCCATTCCCTGCCTTGCATACCCATTCCCTGCCTTGCTTACCCATTTCCTGCCTTGCATACCCATTCCCTGCCTTGCCTTGCCTGCCTTTCTTGCCTGGCATTTCCTTGCCTAGCCCTTCCTGTCATCTCTTGGTCTACCAAGTCACTGGATTTACCTTCCTACGGCCAGCCTTGCCCACAACTTCTGGGCTCTCTCTCACCTCCATTTACTTTCCTCCCCTTGCTCCTGCCCTCCTTACCTCTCCCTTGGCTTGCCTACAATTGCCTACACTTCCGTTGCATTGCCTTGTCTGCATAGAAAGCAAGGCAAAGAGTGGTAGGCGAGGCAAAGCAAAGGAAGGAAGTCTTAGGCAGGGCAAAGCAAGGCAGATGTAGGCATGGCAATCTAAGAAAAGCTGGGATAGGAAAAACTAGGCACGGTACTGCAGGCAAGGCAAGGCCAGGTGACTCAGAGTGCCTTGCCTTGGGAAGCAAAGGACATAGTGCCAGTGTTGGTGGAGCAGATGTTAAGGTACCACGGGGAGGTTTAGTCCAAGACAATTTTGTCCTAGCACCTTCTGTGTAGGAGCAATTGTTGGAAATAGATCATTTCTACGGGAGGTAGTACCCAATTTTGGTTGGCAAGTTCCTGAACAAGGATGGCAATGCTTTTCCATGGGAAGGAAATGATGTAACCCTGTTGTTTCAGATGCAAATAAGAAGCTGCCTAGAGGACTTCGAAGGTGGCAACAAGTTTCTGGTGTATTTGGTGTGGAAACACTGTCTCAATTTGTGCAAAGATGGAGTAGGTATCCATCTTAGGAAGGTGGTCTGCTGAAAGCTTCGGTTTGGTCTGTGGTTTCCACTTCTCTGAGGTGTCCTTCTGAAATTCTGGCAGCACATGTTTTTTTTGGACAAGGTAAGCAGCCACCCTGAGTCTTGATGTGCAGCTGATATAGTGCCTGGGGGCAGGTAATGCCCAGTAACAGTGTTTCAACACCTTTGTATGGGATCAGTCCCTGGATGTTTTGTACTTTTGAGAAGGGGATGCCATTTCTTTTGAGATAGGCTCTAGTTCCTCTCTTTGGCAAAGAAAGCAAGTTTGGAACCGCATGCTGGATGCTCTTAATGAATTTAAAGACTTTCCCAATAGGAAGTTCTCTGGGTTAGAGCTGTTGAATTGTCAATGGGAAAAGAACCACCGAGCTGTTGAGCTTTTTGTCCTGGTAGATTGTGTGTGAGCAGTCCGTGCTGCCGTTCTGTTTGTATCCTGGCCCTGTGAAACTGAAGGCTTAGGATGGTAGGGAGAGCTGAGAAGGAAAATGCCGATGGCAGGGTGTGTGCTGGTATCTTGATGAGTGCAGTTGAAATTGTAGTCTGCAAGAGCTTTCTCAGTTGGCACTTTTGTGAGCTCTGTTTTTGCCAGAGGTTTGCAAGTATGTGGCTGGACTCTGTGAGACTGAAAAGCTTGGTTAGGGCAAAGGAGTTCATTTTCTCCTTCCCGTGTGATGCAAGCAAGTGTTTGCACTTGGAAGAGAAAGATCAGCGAAACCTTTTTACGCTGGCACTGTGGATTTGAAAGCAAGGGCGCCCCCAGCTCGGCTCCGCTCGTTTCCTTCATCTGCGAGCCGACAGCGCCATCGTGTCGCTGTTTGGGTGAGCGCTGGCAGGAAAAGGACCGGCGCTCTCCTGGCCCAGCCCGTTCGAGGGGGAGCAGCGCGGGGCGAGCTCTGCTGTGGATCTTGGCTCTTGGGCACTGGCAGAATGTGATCCTGCATGTAGCAGAGAAGGAAGAGGAATAATTTCATTTTTGGATGTGCAGTTTATACCCTGCTAAAGAAAAGGCAACTGCAGCATGGCCCCTTTTTTAAAAAACCTTTTCTGTGCAGTTGCTCAACATATAACTTGCACCCACTGAACTACATCAACCTCCCCAGAGATATGCACTTTCCCTCAAGCTCCAAGTATCTTCTTATCCTCTCCCTCACACAGATCTCAAATTCCTTTCAAAACGTCCAGCAGCTACTCCTAAAGTAAAAGTCCTAAAAGAAAGGGCCAGTGCTTGCCTTTGCAGTCCCTTTGGAGGTCTCTAAACTAGACGAAACACACTAGTTATTCACAGTTTCTTTCTCAGCTATACATATATATAGCATGAGCACATTTTCTCAAAGTAGCAGAGCCCATCATTACACCAAAGCATTTCCAGCTGCAGCTCAGACTGAGAGACATTCCAGGACAGGAAGCATATGCTGCCTTTCCTTCTTCCCTGAGATACCTGATATTCACAGTGCAAGCACTTTCACACACCTTCAGTGTCTCCAAGTGCAGCACCTAGAGCTCAAAGACAAGGAAGTGTCAGGACTGACTAAAGTAGCCATTTGTCCCAGCAGCATTGAATCGTGCAAAATGTACTGGGACTACATACCTCCCTTTTAACATATATGGACTGTCACATTTTGCAGCCTCACAGCTTTGTTGCAGATGTCCAGCAGCTGCTCTCATCCAACAGTCTGTAGAAGTGTCCTGGTTTAGGGCAAATTTGGGAGAGAACCCCCACAGGGGTTCCTCTGGAAAGCGGACTCAATCGGCCCCTCCCCCAGCCAGTTCGGGAAAAATACCTCCTTGGAGAAAAGTGGAAAAACTGTTTCTTAAACAATAAAACCTGAACAATATTAAACAATAAAACCTCTTGCTGATCTACAAGAGATGACAAACTCAGAAAGCCCCTCCAGGGGCTGTAGCTCGGCTCACTCAGGCTCCTATCAGTCCCTCCGGTGCTGGAAATGCCACGGCCCAGGCTCAGCCCGGTGGCACGGGTGTGAACTGCCCGTGCTCTTCTGGCTGTTCAGCCCAGAGCAGGTTTAAACAGCTCCAAGACAAAACCACAGTCCAGGCAACATCTATGCCTCAGCGAGCTAAAACTAACTAAAAGCAAAGGAGAGCTCTGTCCTGCCGTCTGTCTGTCCACAGACAACACTGTCCAGGAGCAGGAATGTGGAGGAGTGAGTGCAGTTTCTGAAACAAACTGAGTGCTTCTTCTCTTCCTTCTTCACTCTCTGGAACAAGTCTTAAAGGTGCAAAACTTATTATTCAGCATAAACAGAACAGATGATTGGGGATAAAAGCATCATATAGTCAACCCAGGGCAAGAAGACAAAGCCATTGCTGGGCTGCACCTTCACCTTGCAGCAGCACTTAAGCCACGTGTAACTCACCAGTGTGTGCTGTATATCTGTTCACCTGCAAATGGATGCTTGTGTAATGTTTAGTTACAAGGCGAAAGACAAGACCACAAGGGGGTTGCCTCAGAACGTAAATGCAACATTAGACAGATACAGAAATGCAAGCTTGTGGTGTAACCGTACCTCACACCGTGCATCACGTGCCTCTAATGTGCCTTTGCAGCTGCCAAAAGGTGTGGTTTTGATCTGTAGTGATCATACTTGTCTTGGTATTCCAAGTAAAATAACAGGGGGTCCCTGCAGTTTGGGGTGATTGGCCCTGCTGATGCCCAATATAACAATGATACATCAAAAGATAAGAAGAAGTACACAATCACTCTGACACAAATTTACTTCTCAGTGTTGGGATGATGTGGCATTTTGGGGACCTAGTTCTATTATTTCTGCATCTCTTTTGGCACCTAGAGTAGCTACAACTCATGCTTTAACCACATTAAATAGACTTGGTTATTATCTAGTCAAACAAAGCAATGACACATCTATAGCTTTAAGTGGGTTACTACTAAATGTAGATAGCATTAGACATGCCACTTTGCAGAATAGGCCAGCTAGTGATTTTTTGTTATCAGCACATAGTCATAGATGTCAAAATTTTGATAGAATGTATTGTATGAATTTGTTCATAGGATAACATTATTATGCTTATATCCCCAATCATCTGTTCTGTTTATGCTAGATATATCCTGTGCCTTCAAGACTAGCTCTGAGAGCAAAAGCAGAGAGAAGAACAACAAAGTTTTGTTATCAGCCTGCTCTCACTCCTCCACTGTGGTGTCTGGGCACAGGCAGGGCAGAACATGGCACTCAGTTGTTTTTCAGTTAGTTTAGCTAGCTGAGGCAGAATTTTCCCTGTTGTTTTTTTTTTCTTTCCATTTTCTCGGAACCATTCGAGCCTGTTCCGGACTGGGACCTGGGGAGCACCAAGAGCTCACACTTTGTGGCCACCAGGGCCTGCTGTGGGCAGCAGCCTTTCCCAGCACCAAAGGGACTGATAACAGAGCGACCACCCAGAGGAGAGACTTTCTGAATTTGTCGTCTCTTCAGAGCGGTGAATGAGTTTTGTCATTGTCATGGGTATTGTTCATTTTCTGTGCTGGGGAGTGCTTTGCCTGCTAAATAAACAGGTTTTTTCCACTTCCCTCTGAGGAAATTTCTCCCAAACCGGTTGGGGGTAGGGGCCGTGTGGTTTGCTTTCTGTGGGGGGCCTCTTTTGGAGGTTTCCTCCCAAATTTGCCCTAAACCAAGACAATTTGTCAAATCACAGTGAATCAATTTACAAGAGCATTATAAAGTTAAAAGACAGATTTAATCAATTACACCTAAATGAAAGATAGCTAAATAGTCTTTTCAAGGGTTGGGCCATCACTAGATAGCTTAAATTGTTAAAAATTGGATTACTAATTTTGTTAGTGATTGTAATTATTGCTTTGTGTCTCCTCTGCCTGCTGGGATTTTTGCAAAGAGCCCTGCAAAAATCCTTGACATCTGTGTTTGCAGCTCAAATACAAAAAGAGGGAAGTATGGCCGGGCTTGGCAGCTGGTCTGCAGGCCAAAGAACAGAACTACATAAGAAGAATGTCAGGTCTCCAGGCCCCCCCAGCAGATGCCAGTTGTGGGGTCTCATGCCCTGGATTGGGGTGACCCCGAAAGATGGAAAAGTCTCTCCTCCAACCTGTGCCTTCAAAGAAAGACTCAGTAGTCCTCTGTTGTCCGGTCTCAAGGTTGTTTATTGTTGGTTATCTAAAAGATTCTTCTCCTGAACTGCTGTGGCCCGTTCAGCAGGTCAGACAAAGGCACACTGCCCTCCCAGGGGCTGGTGCCATCTTTTATATCACACATTACGTGTTCCATGTTTATATTTTTCCCCCAATGCCTACTATCTATATTGAATGGTGACTTTCTCCTCTAAACCAATCTGTGAGTGCCAACATCACCAAAGACATGGAGGCGAGGAAGGAGAAAGAAAGAGGACAGGGCACACCCAAATCCCTCCATCTTAGAACCCCTGACCCCCATGTACAAAACTTGGACCCCTGCGTACAAGGCTAAAAACCCCCCTGTACAGCACTCAAAAATCCTTCCTTTCACTTCGTGACTACTTCTACTACAATACCTGAACTTGTGTGTGTGGCTTGTAATTCTCCATACAGAGTTGGTAATTTGCTCCATGGGCTAAGATCGAAACCCCACGTGTGTCTTTGGCTGCATGCCAGGGTCTCAGAGCCCCCTGCCAGCGGCTCTGGCCATCCAGGACACCCAGAGGGATGTCCTGGGTTCCCACATCTCCCCCTTCTCTTTGCACCAAAAACACATCTTTGGCAGCCTTATTCATGGCCTGTCACACGCACTGAAGAATGCATGGCTGAATTAGCAGAAGAATTATAAGCCCTATCAAAATGTAAAACTATCATCTAACAAAAATTCTACAATATCACTGATTCCCACACCCATGCAGAAACCCAAAGTCTGCAATCTTCTGTGGACTGGTGAAGCACAATGGTTGGAATCTCTGTGCAGTCCACATCTGTGTGTCTTCTTCTCCGCTTGTTGAGTGCTCAGCGTTTTCTTGCACTTGATAGAGTTTCACATTCTTCACTGAAATCCACCTGGACTTTGTACCTGTTAAAACACAAACAAATCCACGTCCCCGCAGGGACTGGAGGATCCTCTCAGAATCCCAGAAATGAAGAATAGGTCTTGATGTGAAAATGAAACCTTGATCTGTTCTGTTTTGCAAAATTGCATAGAGAAATGCAATACAACAGTAATTAGAAATCAACCAAATAATACAGACAATCAACAGCACATGTGAAATCACACAATTATCAAGCACCACAACATTGGACTGTCATCCCAGAGTCTGCAACAGCTGACGAACCTTAAAACAACAGAAGATTGAAGAAATCATGTCCGGATTCATGTTTCTCCAAGCTCCCTTTGAAAACCAGCTCAGCTGTCATATATGGTCAAATTGCCAAGTCAAAAGGAACTTGAATACTTTTTGATGCAGAAAACTTCTGGGTTGATTGTCAATCACTCCACCAAGTAGAGCTAGAGCTTGGCCACAGCCTGAACTCTAATTGGTGAGTATCATTTAACACATTCTAAAACAATACTCTTAAAAACAACAGTTATGAATAAGAAACCTTAGGATTAGAAATCATTCACACCATGAGATAACATGATAGGGATTCTTCAAATACAACAAACCTCTTCTTCAGAGATATGAACTTCATCACAGTCAGGACTGTGAACCTGGATCTGGACACTGAGAGTGAAAGAAGTGCAGCTGCATGAAAGACTCATTACCTAATACAATATTGAAACTCAAAAACCTAAGAACTTAATGTTACAACTGATTTCTCTGCTGAAGTACCTCTGTAATAATGACTGAAGAAAACCATGAGACTGGCAATCTGGATAGAAAAACCCAAAAAAACCCATGTGAGTAGTTAAGAAATCAAAAGACAGGATCTTGAAGAGACACGTGTCTTGCAGATGATCACAAAAGAGATAAAAGATTATCACACAAAGACATGAAAGCCGGCTGTAAATACTACAACAATACCTTAACAATACCTTAACAATACAATACCTTAACAATAATTCTTATCACAAGACAATCTTTTTAAAGCATTCATATAACATCAACAACCATCATTATTTATCATTATTACTTATAAAAATTAAAAATAACAAAGGTCACAAACTCAATACCAACAATTCCTAGAACTCTGAACCATTGGGAAATCAGCTGATGGCCCCACAGACCCTTTACATGATGTTTTGTTTCCCTAGGAAGCATTTTTCACAGTAGAAAAACAATAAAATCCCAAGAAATGACTAATATGAAAATACCTATTTAGAAATTCAACCCTCAAAAAACTTTGTTTGACTGGAACATGGAGCTCTGCACTTATGGCATTGTCCATGTCTTCTGCATCTGAATCATGGTCCTCTGGCAAATGCTGTTGCCATCACTTCTGTGGAACCTGCCTGTGGAAGAACTGAATTGCCCCATATAACATCTGCTGCTTTTTTTTCTTTCTGGAGTTGACCCTGTTGAAAAACTGGATAAAACACTGTGAAAATTCTCAGAAGCTTCTCATCCTGCCCTTGGAAAAGTTTCCAGACCTGTTTTTCCCCAAAAACCTGCCTGGAATTCTGGCTACTCTGGTTGCCTTTTGGTGAGAGTCAATTCTGTTCCTCCTAATTTCATAACAGTAAACCCCGTCTGCGGATGGCTAGACGATTCCCTCTCTTGCGGATGGCAAGAAGGCATCCCTCCCCCCTGACTGGTGGAAGTCATTTCTGCTGCCTGCTGATAAAAGGTACCCCCGCGGCACTCCGCGAAATTTCCTCCAGCATTACTCTCTCTGGAACCAAAAGTTTCAAGGCCTTGTTTTCTTTCCCTGTTGCTAAATGATAAAGGTGTCCATTAATCTCCCTGAGTTGTTCCTGGGAATATGCTTTCCCCATGTTCTTAATTTTGACTGTTCTCACCAAAAGCTGAATCAACGCGAGGTCGGTCCGGAGATGGTCCTGGTCCCTGTCCAGCAGTTTTTCAGGCGAGGAATTCCAGACGTGCATTTCTGGTTTTCTTCCTCTCCGGGCTGCTCTCGAGGTGATGTTGTCTTGGTGATGTTTTTGTTTCGGGCTCTCTGCTCTCTCTCTCTGGAACTTTGGAGTGTGCCTTCCTCCCAGATTGGGTTTGGAGGTCGTCTGATGGTTTTATATCTTTGCTTCAGTCGTGCCCACCCAGGGACGCCAGATGTGGGGTTTCACCCCCGGATTGGGGTGACCCCGAAAGATGGAAAAGTCCCTCCTCCAACCCATGCCTTCGAAGAAAGACTCAGTAGTCTTCTGTTGTCTGTTCTCAAGGTTGTTTATTGTTGGTTATCTACAAGATTCTTCTCCCTGAACTGCTGTGGCCCGTTCAGCAGCTCAGACAAAGGCACACTGCCCTCCCAGGGGGCTGGTGCCATCTTTTATATCATATATTACGTACTACATGTTTATACTTTTTCTCCAATACCTACTATCTATATTGAATGGTGACTTTCTACTCTAAACCAATCTGTGAGTGCCAACACCACCAAAGACTTGGAGGCGAGGAAGGAGAAAGAAAGAGGACAGGGCACACCCAAGTCCCTCCATCTTAGATCTCCTGACCCCCATGTACAAAACTTGGACCCCTGCGTACAAGGCTTAAAACCCCCCTGTACAGCACTCAGAAATCCTACCCTTTACTTCGTGACTACTTCTACTACAATATCTAAACTTTTGTGACTTCTTGTTCTTCCTGCAAAGTTGGTAAACTGTTCCATGGGCCCGATTCAAAGCCACAGGGGTTTCTGGCTGCATGCCAGGGTCTCAGATGCTTTTGACCTGGGTCTGGAACGTCCGAGAATGTCTGTGGGACATTCTGAGTTCCGACAAACAAAAGAAAACTTAGATCTCCTCCAGCCATAGTTTTGGCAAAATCCTAATTGGCCTCAGTACTTGAGGCAACTGTATAGAAAACCAGGCATTGTAAACATCTGCTTCCACCCTTCTAAAGCAGAGGTTGTCTTCAGCATTAAGAAATGGAATTGTTTTAATGATTTATCAATGGAGAGAAATAGCATAGGAACTATTCTGTCCCCAGCCAAACCTCTTAAAATCTGAAGAAAATCTTTCCACCGGCATGAGGTTGTGGCACCATCCCAGTGAGTGGCCCCCAGGAAAACAGTGAAATTGTGCAAGCAAGTGCTGAGCTGACAGAAAGGATCACTTTCCTCTTTTACATTGCTGACTGCTACATCCACTCTTCAAACAAGGACATTTGAATCCTGCCTTCATGTTGTTTGTTCTCTTCACAGATTTTTGATTATTTTGTCCTGAGAATATCTGACAGCCACAAGAAAGTGAAGCAGAAGGCGCTGGACGTGCTGGCTGAAATCACAGGCGTGCTGAAAGGTGCCTTGAACCCGGTGGTCATCGGTTTGGTGGAAGGAATAACAAAGAACCTGAACTCCAAGGATCCCAGGGTTCGTGCCGCAGCTGTGAAAGCCCTGGAAGAAGCCATTGCTCATTTAGGTAAGGCTGAGCCCTGGCATGGACTCTGCTCAACTGCGTCTGTCTCTCCCACACAAGAGAACGCTGAGTGCCTTGATAGCTGCTGTTGTCTGTGGAACGCTCCAGCTGGCATCCAGCAGAAGCTGTGGAGGTGCAGTCCTTATGCCCCAGTCCCCCAACAGGCTTGAAGGTGACCAGCCTTTCCCAAAAGTCCCAGGAGCCCTTGGCTCTGTGCTGCTTGTCTGAAGAGCAAGTTCCAGACTACAGCTTTGCTGCAATTCAGAGGCAAAGCGGGTTTTGGAGTTTGCTTGGGCCCCGTTTGACCTCCCAGATGAATAGCTTTGCTGTTGGCATGAAGGGACACTGAACCCTCAGAGCTTCTGCAGAGCAGCCACCTGGAAGGCTCCACATTATAGGCATTAGCTGCCTATTTTCCACTTTGCTTCTTTGTCTTCTGTTTTCAAAGGGGAACTTATGATTCACCCAGTTCATTTCTTTATAACAAGCAGGTGTAAACCCAGCTGTCAATGTTGTTCCACGTGTTGTTTTGCATGGGGCAAGATGGCTGTAGCAAACAACTCCATAGGCCAGGGCTGCTCTAAATTCCTTTGCCACACAGATTTATGTCAGCTCTGAAAATGCCCCACTGGGGAAATATGCCTGAAAAAAGGAGTGCTGAAGAGGCAGGTCTTCAAGGGGAATTTCCACTTTCTCCTCCCCAGCTGCTCTGTGAACCCCCAAACTGCCTGATTCAGTGCCTTTCTGTGTCCCAAGTATGGGCTTCTTCCTTCTTGCTCTGGGATGCAAAAGCCTTTCACTGCTTACATGTGACTGAACTCCTGAGGTCCCTGGTGTGAAATGTTTTAACATAGCTCCTGGTACAGCAGACAAGTTTGGATTTACAAATGTGAAAGGAGAGCTTTTCTTTTGGAATTTAAAAGCCTGCCCAGTAGGCTGGAAGGGAAGAAGAGAAGGATTCAAAAATCATCAGAAATGTACTTTATTTTATAAAATGGGGCTGCCCCTGCCCTTTCCCTCCCCACTCTCCTTTCTCCTATGACCTCAGAAGAGTGAGCAGAAACATGTGTTTCACTTGTAGATAAAGTATCACTGCTGAAAGAGTTCAGCTACCAATGGAATCAACTGAGTGGCCAAGCTCTGCTGGATGTCACCGAGCGTATCACAGGTACGGCCTCCCCTCCTAAGCCAAGAGGTCTTCCCAGGGAGTCTTTACAGGGAATGCCTGTGAACAGACAGTAGAGTAGCTCCTCCAAATCAGGAGGTGCTGAGCTTGTCCCTCGTGCCCAATACCCATGGCAGGTGTATTTGGCAGGTTTCCCCTGGCTGCTGCAGAGCTGTGCAGCATCTGAGATGGGGGCGGCGCTCGGCCTCGGGGCTGAGCTCTCACTGGGGCATCTCAGCTCCAGAACCCAGCTCCAGGAAAGGGAGGGGCTAAAAATACCCCAGCTGGCTCCTCTCTGGGAAGCTCAGGGACATCTGTGACTTGTAGGGAAAATGGTGGCAAATGCAGCTTCAGGGGATCAGTTTTATCCTCAGAGAATTCTTGTTTTTGTCTCAGAAAGTTTGGAGGCTGAACCGTGCAGAGCCTGGGGGTCACAGCTTAGGTGAAAACTCAACAGATGTATTAGAGGCACGGATTCAGTGCAGGGCAGCCTCTGGGGGCAGAGGGACAGAAGCAGAGTGCTGAGGCTCCCTGCCTGTGCTGTCAAAGTGGCATTGGACTGAGCATTTCAGGGTGTGCAAACAGCGTCTGCCTGTGTCAGCGCTGTCCAAAATGCTACAAATGCAGCTGATAATTGATTCCTCAGAGGAGTTTGCTGTGTCAGCAATAGCCAAGGAATGGAAAAATGATCATCTCAATAGAGAGTAGAGAAGACGATTGATAGCCTTGCTTTGACTGGGGCTAAATCCACTGCTAATTAGGCCAACATCTTTGAATGCAAGGTTTAATACACTTTGTGTCCTCATTAGGAATCTCAAAAGGGCATGTTCAGCCATTGGGAATGTCAAAGGCCCTTTAAAGAGCATTTGAATAAAGTCCATCTCCAGCAATAGGGAATTTAGTTCTGCAGTTCTTTTGATCTCTTTTTCAAATAAAGGAATTAACCCTAAATTGGGACTACTTCAGAAAAAGCAGATGTTCTCTCTGAGATTGAGTAGGAACAGACAGCTGTTCCTCATGTTCAACAGTCACCGATGTCTTTAATTACATTTAAACTCAAATGAATTCCCATTTTAAGATGGGTACCATAACCCTTTCCCGCTTAGCAGAATTGGTTTTGGGTACTTTCAGGAGCTGTTTCAATGTTGATGACTGCTGCTGGATTACCAGCATAGAGAAAAGGAAGTCTCTTCCACCACAGAATATTAAATGGCTGCTAGATAACATGATGCCTGATCAGAAAATAAGAATGGTCTCCAGAGCATTTCAGGTTTTGATCTCTCAGCCAAATCTGCCATGCTAGAAGCCTGTTGGTAGTAAAGTTTTGTCTGTGTTTGATATAGTTCAGTTCAGAAAATGAGCAGAGAGCAGATTTCAGAGACAATAAGAGAAAACACTTGTGGTTTGGTTAAATTTCAGTCCCCTGTGTGGCATTTTTCTCCCTCTATGCCCCTATTTCAGTGGACATTATAAGAAAAAAGGCCATTACCATGGGGAGGGGAAGTGGCATTAAAATGTGGAGATGCTCAAATGCCACAGCAATGGGGTCTGGGTAATTATCTAAGACACCCTGAGGTTTGCAACAGCTGTTTGTTGGAAGCCACAAAAGCCTTCTGCCAAGGACACCAGCTAGTCACTGATGTTTCTAATCCAGCTGTCAAGCAGCAGCCATCGCTGGTGGGCTGGAGTTTTGAGGTGTGTTCTAATACTGCCCTTTGCTGTGTGCCACTGAGCAAAGGGAAGAGCCAGATGAGACATCTGGCACTTGACATCAACGTTACAAAAATGGAATCATCCCTTTTATTAGAAATCTCTCCATTTCCTCTCTACGGTGCATTTGCAAATCTTCAGTGTGGGTTTAGACAACTTCTTAATGGGAATAAAAGGCACTTTGACACTTCATTCATTGTTCATGCAGAAAGAGATTGTGAAATAATGTAGTAAAGGTACGAAGTCTGCCACAGGAACAAGGCTCTGGTTGGAGAAATTAGTCCTGAGGGGCTGGTGGCTCTGTTTCAAGGATGATCAGCTGCTTTGCCCGTTTCTGGATCATGGGGCTCTGGGTGCTGTTTTGCTGAACTTAGCCAGAGAGGCTTGCAAGAAGCAAAAGCAGAGGGAGAGCCTTGTTGGCATTAAGGTTGGTGGTTAAGAAGCTGTGTCTCTCTCCCGGCAGTGCTTGTGGAGTGGGTTTATGCCAGCAGCCCTGAAGTGGTCCAGCGCTACGCCCTGCCCGTGCTCTGGTCCTTCCTGGAGAACAAGGCGCTGCCTGTCCGAAGCGCCAATGTCCGCACTGTGGCCACCAAGCTTGCCTCTGCCCTCTACAAGGGGATGGGCACCAAGCTGAAGAAATGTGCTGCCAGCAAGCCTCCACATGTGCGGGAAAGCCTCTCCAAAATGTTGGGCTGGTGAAGGCGTGATGTTCTCCAGAAAGCTGAGGAAGTGCTGAGTTGGACACCTGCGGATTTGCCTTTTTAGCTGTGCCAAAAATGACAGAATACTAAGGACGGGTGTGCATCTGCCCCCGCTCTCTCCATCGCCCTTCCTAGTCATGGCAGGGGGGCCTGAAGCAACTCCAGAGTGAGGACAAGGTGAAGGCGATCATGGCTCAGCCTCACACAGAGGTGAGGGGGGGCTGGGCCAATCTCTGGTGGGAGGAAGGGTCTTGTGGCAGCCCAGAGAGCCTGTGCATATTCCCAGGGAGCAGCTGTGCCCTGCCTGTGCCCCCTGCAATGAGCTGGGCTGCTGCCAGTGCCCCGTGGAGCTGTAGGGCTGCTGAGCTGTGGGGCACAAAGAGGAGCAGGAGGGGGCATGTGCAGCTGAGCCATTCCTGGAAAGCACAGGGCTCTGGGCTGCCGGCTGTCCCAGGGCAGCCCAGAGGCCAGGATGTTCCTGTGCTAGCTCTGTGGAAGTTGGTCAGGGTTTTGCCCTGGCCTGCCTCCAGTGAGTGCCAGCAGGAGCCTGTTTCCCTGTGCAGCTGTTTGGAAGTGTGCAGGAAGTCTGTCCCATGAAATATGGAGCTTTAGCTGCTTTATGTTTGTATCATGGCCTCTGTTCTACTTTGTGTCTCCATTTTGCAGATCTGACTGGTTACAGTCTTACTGAGAAGTTTTCTCTGGACAACTCCAATGTTCCCTTACCCACAAAGTCCTTGCCTCCCGTCCAGAAGAGCTCTCTTTCCTCCAAGCTCAGGAAGAATCTGCTGCCTGGATGAAGAGCATTTGAAGAATAGGATTTATGCCTTAGGCTTGATAGTTACATATGTGCATGTGTTTTGATTGTATCTTTAAATTTTGATGACAACTTTTTGATTGTATCTTTAAATTTTGATGACAACTTTTTATTTGTATATATTTTATTTTGATGACGAAAAAGAGTAAATAAACAAATTTAAGTCAACCAAGATTGTTGCTGTTTGTTTAAGGGGCCCCAGGGGTCCCCCGGGGCCGCTAAGCTGTATGTTGGCTGGTAGCAGCAGGCAGGAAAGGAAACTCCATACGGCTTCTAAGGGTGCTAATTAGATGAGGGTTTATTGGGAGTCCCACCCCCGGGAACAGCATGGTTTCTGTGGCAGGAGGGGGGAAGGGGGAGGGACGGGGAGAGAGGGAGAGCTTAGGGAGGAAAGGGCCAAGAGAGAGTTCCGTCTCCCTCGCACAGCTTTAACAGGGAGATTCAAAGTGGGCGCGGAAAAAGACTTGGGCCATTGGGATTACGGATACATGACACTGCAGGGGAGGATCACAGGCTGGGAACAAACTGTACATTTTCCAGGGGTGAGACAGAGCATACCACTGAACTAAAATGTAACACCACAGATGGACTTTGGCACCTTCTTCAAAGGCAGGCTCCACAGCGAATTTGCAGAGTCCACAGCCAGGGACATGCTCCCAGATTTGGGCATTGCACAGCCTGACCAGGAGCCAAAGGCTCCCCCTGTCTGGGGTGGGTGCAGCTGATTCTTCAGTCGGCTGCCCAGCTGCTTTTTGGCAGGGCTGGGCGGATGGCCTGGGTGGGTATGAAATGGGAGTTGGCTCCTGGCCCTGCCAACAGCCCCCAGCACCCACCGTGGCCTGGGCTGGGGCTGGGGCTGGGGCAGCCAGGCCGACACAAACAAACCCCCATGGTGGGAGCAGAGGTGGGACTCCAGACCCTGTGCATGGCTGCCTTGCTTTGCAGGCGAGGAAGGCCATGGGCTGCTCCAGTCTCCTTAATTGCTTTGGGATCACCTTTATTTTGGGGGTGAGTGCAGCGGGGAGGAGAGAAAGCATGGGCTTCCTTCACCTGTGGGTGGGTTTTTCCCTAGCACGTAGGGGTTGGGCCTTCCTCAAGCCCCTGACAGAGATAAGAGTTTTTACCTTTTTTCTTGTTTTCCCTTTTTGTCTCTAATCTCTTTTCAACAATTTCATGATTGTTTTTGTAGAGGAAGCGTTCTAGGTGGTCCAGTGTGGATCGGGAAGTGCTTGGGAGCAGCTGTGGTGTGGATGGGTGGTGCCCTTGGAGAAGGCTGAGCACATGGTTTGGGAGCAGCTTTTCTTGCAGTCCTGCATGGCGTGAGGTGGGTCCCTGTCTGCTTGGCCGGGTGGGATCAGAGCTTTTGGGAGATGGCAGCGAGCACGGGGGCATCTGGCTCTGGGCAGCTGCTGAGGGGCTGGATGTGCCGTGGCCGGCTGCAGGCTGGGCACATGTCCTGCCCTCCTGCTCTGCTCCCAAAGGCAGCAGTGATGGGCAGCTCTGGGCACAGCTCTGGGCACGGCCAGCGTGGGCTGGGCACCGCAGGCGTTGGGACGAGGGCACAGGAGCCCTCGGCTGACGGGCAGTTTCTGCTTTCTCTCCTTGCAGCCGGGCTCCATGGGTGCTGAGGCTGCTCTGGCCTCTGCCAGGGCTCTGCTGGGCTCAGCCCTGGGCACAGCTGGGCTGGCTCTGCCCTCACATTGCTCTGAGAGCTTTGCATCAGATGAGCCCGTTCCAAGCACAGCGCCTGAGCTTTCTGCTTTGGCAGGTGAGTGAGACTCTCCTGCAGGCCAAGAGATTGCAGCTGGGGACACACATGCAACTGGCAAGAACCCAAACTCTCCACAGTCCCATCTAAACGCCTGCATCTCCCCAGGATGTTTTGTCTGTCCCATTCTTCCTTCTTTATTGGCTGGAATTGTGCAGTTGCACTTTCTTTCTCCTCTAGAAGTGCCACGAGTGGGCCAAATCTGGCAAGTGGGCCGTGTTCCTGAGGCAGTGCAGTCTGGAGCTGAGGGATGGAGAACTGCCCTTCTGAACTTCCAGACCAGAGCAAAAAGCTGTAAGTGGGACTTTGTGTCTTTAAGAAAGCCCTGACAGTTTCAGTGGGAATGTGCAGCTCATTAACAGGGTGAGAAGGAAGGTCATCTTCTAAAGGATTTGGGGATTGACAGAGTTTAGCTTCCCAGCCCTTCTTGGAGCTGGAAGGGTACAAAGCCATTTCCTCTTGCTTCAAGCACAATTTAAAATAACAATATTGGAAACAAACCCCAACACTTTTAAAAAAGGCTGGTGAGGTCAGTAAGATGGATCCCTGCCACCAAGACATTAACAAAGTAAATAACTGAGTTCTCTTTTTCAAAAGATCAGTTACCTCTTAATCCAATGCTGGAGAAGTTTCTCACTAGACACTTTGGTTTTGTTTTCATCTTTCACCTTTTATATAATTTTTTATTACTTTTCTTTTCTTGAAATAGAAAACATGTCCTGTCAAAAGAATGTCCTTTGCTGCAGGTTCCTGTGTGGAGCAGCTCCCTTCCTGCTGGCTGAGCTGCTGAGGCAGAGCCCGGCAGCTCCTGGCCCTGCAGGGCTGAGGCTTTTCCCCGTTGCTGAGCACAGACTGATGGAGCAGCACTGCTGACCACGGGCACAACACAGTGGGACCAGGAGCAGCTGCCTTTGTCCACGTGAGGCTCCAAGGCCCAAACTCTGAGCAGCCAGGCCTGGAAGAGACTCGCAGGCTGCCTGTTGCCTCTGCTGCCCCACGTCTGCCTGGCCCAGCTTGGCTTGGGGCGCAGGGAGAACAAGGGGCAGCTCCCTCCCAGCCCCAGCCCAGGGAGCCCTCCAGCCCTGGGGCTTGGGGCACTGTCAGCACCTGCTGCTCCAGCCAGCGCTTCTGCTGGCCCTGACTGCAACAACCAAATTGGAGCTGGTCCCGAGGGAGCAGCAGCAGGGCCTGGATCTGATCCCTGACTCAGGGCCAGGGCTGCACAAGTGACCCCACAGGAGCAGCAGCAGCAGCAGCAGCAGCAGCAGCAGCAGCAGCAGCAGCAGCAGCAGCAGCAGCAGCAGATGGAGCTGACTTTCAGCACAGCCCCTGGCCTTCTTCCCTCCCGTGTGCAGCGGTGTCACAGCAGCCTGAGGCACCTGGGAGCCCTCAGTGCCAGCAGGGACTTGAGACGGCAGCCCTGGGCTCCTGGAGGTTGTGCAAGGAGCAGAGCTGGGCACTCCCTGTCCATGTGGAGCTTCCAGCTGGAAAGGCTGCTGTGGCCAGGCAGCTCCAAGGGCACAGAAAGGAGCGTCTGGACCACTGGATCTGTGCCTGTGCCACAGTCCTGGGCAGCAACCAGCGAGCCCTGGGGAACAGAAGGCACAGCAAGAGGGACAAAAGCAGGCAAGGTCAGAGACTGGGAAGAGCCAGACCCGGGAGCAGGAACAGCTGCTCCATTGCACTCTTGGAGAAAGCTCTTGGCTGCTCCAAAGCGCTGAAAGGCGTCAAGGGCAGAGAGGAGGCCACAGCAAACAATGCTCCTGTTTCCACGCCTTCGCCTCTCCGTGTCCCAGGAGGAATTGGATGGACTGTATTCACCTCTCCGAGTCGTCTCGTTCAGCATGAGCAGCTCAGCACCAGGAGCTGAAGGAGCTGAGCAAGAGGGAACTTTTTGAGCAAAGTCATGCTGCTGAAATAGACCTAGCTGAATGCAGCGGGTAGAATCATGGAACCACAGAATCCTTTCTGTTGGAAAAGAGCTCTGAGCTCATCCAGTCCAGCAGTCACCCAGCAGTGTCAAGCCAAACCTCATCCCTGAAGTGCCAAGGCCTGGACAACAGCCCTGAGTGAGGCCTGAACAGCAGGCCCTGAGGCAAAGGTGACCTCTGGATGAACCTTCCAAGCAAAGGTTATCTTTGTACCTGCTCACTAATGAAACAGGCATGGTCATTAGCACTGTGATAGATGTCTCCACTCATTAGTGAAGCAAGTATTGACCTTTCTGTATTTAGAAGCCAGACAAGGCCATGAAATCTGACATCTGGCCTTGTTTGGGGCTGTATGGTCAAAGTCAGCAGTGATTTAGAAAGATCCAGCACCAGTTACCCTCAGGCTTTACCATCTAAAGACAATTCTATCTCTAGCTGTCTTCCAAATGGCTTTGAGCAAGGCTCCAAGAGGGAATTTTTTAGGTAGGGGTGTTGCCCTAAGGAGGTAGGATCTGTCATGACATGCTGCACAAAATATAAATCCACACACTTGGTCAGGCCGGGTTCCAGGTTCAGCCCAAAGCCCAGACTCTTCCACTCTGCTCCAGCATTGAAGATGTGATTATGGAGAGATGCCTGTGCTTGAATTAAGGTGCCAAGGAGATCATCTACCAAAGTCAAAAACCGGGAATTTATTTAACAATAAATGTGGGGTAGAGAAATTGAAAGAGATCTGAAACAGGAGAGTGAGAAGGAAAGAAGAGGAAAAGTGAGGGTGGGTGGATTGGGAAGAGATCAAACAGTGGACAGTACAAGACTCTTGTGTCCAGCAGTGTCCCATCGGTCCTGCCTCGCCCTGTGCTTCTCTGCACTGGGGTCCCGGTGGTTCTTGTGGAGGTGAGGACCCCAGGCCATCCATCCTGGGTTAACACCTTTCTCCACTCTATTTTAAGGGCACCCAGGGAGGCACTTTCCTAGTTGCCCTGTGAAAGGAGAATGGTTTTGCCTTCATTTACCTGCAATGCTGAGGCCCAAGGAGAATTTTTCAACTCCTAAACACCCCCTCCCTGGGGGCAGGGTGGGGCTGCACCCCCACAATGCAGCCCAGGCCTAAAGTCAGCTTCTGTGGAGTGCACAAGGCAGCGCTGTCATCCTTCTTCAGCCACCTCTCCCTGACCAGGCTGCCTTGCTGTTGGCTTGGAGGGGCTGTGGCCGGCAGCAGGACCTACCTTTGGCAAGTGGTTGCCTTGGCCACCACCCACCCATCCATCGGTGTGTGCCCAGGGTTTGTCTCTCCCTGGTGCCGTCAGGTCTGGGACCTGCCACTGGCCCCGGGAGCTGGGCGTGCTCAGGGTGAGCCGGCGTCTTTGGGCATCGTCCTGCTGCTGGCCCCGGGCTCACTCCTCTGGCTGCCCCTGAGGCAGCTGAAGGAGAAAAGGCGGCGCAGAGCCCGCCGGGCCGTCTTGGCCATGGAGTGCCATGGCCGTGGGGCCGGGGGCTGCGGGACGGCTGCGCTGCCAGCGGGGCGAGCAGGAACGCTGCGTGCCAGGGGCTGGGCAGGCACCGGGCAAGCTCCTGCCGGCGGCTCCTGCCCGCAGGGCCTTTCCTGGCGAGGGGCGGCCTGGGCACGGCCAGCCTCCATGCCTGCTGCCTCCGCCTCGTCCGCGGCATCGGCAGGCGAGGCACAGCCCGCAAACCCCTTTGCCTCTTGGGGCAGTGCCGAGGGGAGAGGCTCGCTGTGCCCCTGGTCGCTGAGCTCACTGTCCGCAGGAGTAGGTGCTGGCTCTAACTCTTCCTCTCGCGGCGGGATGGACAACAGGCTCTCTACCTCTCTGTCCCTCTCTCCCGCCGCTTCTTGCTCCCACTCCTCCAGGAGCTCGTTCAGCAGAGTTTCCAGGCACGGCGAGTCCTCAGAATCACAGCCCAAGTCTGCCAACAGCTCAGGAGACACAAGCTCTGAGTAGTTTTGTGCCTCTCCTGTGGCGTCTTTGCTCAAACTGCAAGTGCCTTGTGGCACTGAGGGGTCTGCAGCTGGTTCCAGGCTGGCACTTAATGGATCCCTCCGGACACAGCTGGATGTCATGGGGCTTTCTTCAGTGCTCATGGAGGAGCAGATGTCTCCAAAGAGCTCTGCATACATTTTCTCTTCCTCCAGCTTCTCCAGCTCCTCTCTCTTTTTGTGCGTAATTTGCAGCAAATCATCAGGCCCCGTGCACAGCTGCTTGTGAAGTGCAGTGTGCTCGGCTGGCCAATGAGTTGCCCATGCCTCACAGGGGCCTCCAGAGAAAGGAGAAGCTGAGAAGCCTGAGCTTTCCTCAGGCTCTGATGTGAGGAAGAGCTTGCTGCGGCCCTTGTCCCAGAGATCTCCAGCCAGGGCAGAAGCTTCTGCCTCTACCTCGTTCTCCTTCAAGAACAGGGCAAGCCACAGACTCTGCAGGTCTGGGTCCCACTCTGCTGCAGCCTGTGCTTCTGGGAGCTCTTCCTCCTCCTGCTTTTCCTTCAGCTCCTTTACAGGAATGTCCCAGGGCTGCGAGTTTCCAGAGAGAGAGCTCTGCTCTGCCAACTGGGCATGGGATGGGAGCTCAGAGCACTTTGTTGCCTCTTCTGTGGAGCCTTTGGTTGAGCTGGAAGCACTGGGCAGCTCCTGGGGCTCTGCATTCACGTCTTGGTGGGCACTTGACTGTTTGTGAGTGCAGGTGGACATGATGGACCTGTTTTCTGACAGGTGTGGGCGCAGGCCTCCAAAAAGGTCTCTGTAGGTGTTGCCACCATGCCCTTCCTGCACCCCAGTGAGCCCCTTGGTCTCAGAGTGCCCCAGGTGCTTCCAAGCCGGCTGGGCCCCAGTGCAGAGCGGCACGCCGCGTGCAGGAGTCACGGGTGGCAGGTGGTAGCCCTGCCTTGCCGCTGACCCCTGCCAGAGCCCTTCCATTCTGCTCTCCAGGGAAGGTGTTCCCTGGGCTCTGCCCACAGCCAGAGTGCCCCATGGAGAAGGTGGCACACGCTCTGGCTGGCCCCTGGCCATGGGGCCCACAGCACGTGCTGCGCCTCTGGGAGAGGATCCAGAGGCTGCTGCTGCAGGTGCTGCTGGCAGAGGGGGCAGCTTGACACTGTCAGTGGACACTCTGGACATTTGAGCACTGAGCTGGCCTGGAGGTGCCAGGGTCACCTTAGGGCTGTGGAGAGGCGGCAAGTCCGACACGGACAATCTCTGTGGCCCTGTGACGCGTCTGCGGGGCACTGAGTGCCCGCCCTCCTGGCTGCCCCTGCGCGTGCAGGACCTGGTGGGGCTCCGTGAGCGGATGGGGAACACAGTGGGCCCGTCCCCAGGGATGGGCGTGATGGTCGTCCAGGTGACCTGAGGTGCCGCCTGTGGCTGCCTGTGGGTCACCTGTGGGAAGCAGGAGGAGGCACGGGATGGAGCTGGCTGTGTGGGCACGGTGTCCCCCTCGTGCCAGCAAGCCCGGCCCTCGCCCCAAGGCAGGTGCTGGACAGAGCAGCCAGGCTGGGCCGGGTTCCCAGCTGGGCTCACTGCCTCTGGGGCATTGCTGTGCCTGGGCCATCCCAGCGCTGTCCCCTCCGCAGAGCATGGCCTGGTGCCAGGCCTGGCTGTCTGTGTCCCAGGGCTTCCCCCAGCTCCCACTGCAGGCTGTCCCTCCATCCCTGTCCCTCACCTGTCGCCGCCGGTACAGCAGCGGCTGCCCCTCTCGGGGCTGGCCATGGGCATTCACCTCCTCTCTCTTCAGCATTGCGGGAGTGCTCTGGTGAACACTGGCCACAACCACCCAGGGGAGCTGCTGCCTCCAGAGAAGCTGCTGCCTCCTCAGAGAGCTGCTCTCCTGGGAGTGGCCGCTGCAGGGATTGGCAGCCCCAAGGGTCATGACATGCACCCGTGCACAATGGCTCTGGGCACGATGTCACCGCGGGTCACAAAGGCCTGGTGGGCATGGCCGCCCTTTCTCCCAGAGGCCTGGCGGTTTCCATGCTGATGCCCCTGGGCACAAAGGCCTTTTGAATGCCCTAAACTTTGCCTATGCTTGCTGCTCTCTTAATGACCTGCAGCTCTCTCTTGTCCCACCTTGTGTTCTGCCCCTAAACATCTCCAAGGAAGCTCTGTGCCAAAGTGCCAAAGGGCTTTTCCCACCCAGCCTGCCATGGGCCCCAGCCCTCAGTCCCAGCCTCCTGCAGAAAGATCATGAGGAAGGCAAAAGCTCCATTTGAACTTAATCTGGTGGCTACTGTGAAAGACTATAGAAAGTGTGTTTTTAAAAAGATATTAATAACAAAGAAGGGCCAAGGAAAATGTCCATTCTTCATTTGATTGGGAGGGTGGGGGAGGGTGGAATTGTGCTCAGGAATATGCCAGGGGCATCCTGGTATTCTGTGTCAGCCATAGTGTGGCCAGCAGGACCAGGGCTCTGATTGTCCCTCTGTGCTGGGCACTGGTGAGCTCACACCTCGAGTCCTGTGCCCAGCTTTGAATCCCTTTACCCTGTGTCTACATTTAATAGAAATTACCAACTCCTTGAGTGGTAATACAGTTATCTCTTGTGTCTTTGTCATAATGTGTGGCATATTGCAGCTTAGAGGTAAGGGTGCAATTAATTGATAAGTTTTCTCATTTATGGGTCGGAAATAGTGAAATTATATAACATTTCATGTACTGAGTTCATTGTAGGTGGTTTACATGTTTGATGGATATAATTTGGTTTATCTTCTGACAGTGTATACAGTAAACACAATAAAGCCAAAACTAACAAAACTACAACTGGATGCAACATTAAATTCAAACTTCCAGTTGCTCTGCATGGCCATCCAAAAATAGTTTCCCACCAGCAATGTTCTCCATCTTTCTTCCCTCTTTCCAGGACATGGTGTATCTTCTCTGCCTGATGATGGGTGGTGATGCGGGTTCTTTCTCTGTTGTGCTGCTGTCCATTTCAGCATGGACTCAGATCATCATATTGCAACAGATTCTTGCCAATGCCAGATTCACTCCAGCAGTGACAGGCAATGAAACTTGACAAAGTGTGCAGTTGGATTGTAGCAACTGGTGAGTTGTGCGAGAGCTGAATTGTTAAAGCTGCATCCCATCATTTTGCTAAAACTACAGATATAGCTATTAGAGTGATCAGATGTCTCTCAGGTGGTGTTTTCTGTAAACATAGAATCACTCCGAGTTCTCATACAGATACATCCATTTCCCACATATGCAAGTACAGCCTCATGGGTTTCACACTATATTGACATTTTCTTAAACGTCAAGGCAAATGTCTTAGTTGCTAATAGTATTATTTGCAGAAATAAATCCTTGCTGTTCCTGTCCAGTAGGCATCAACATCCACAGTTGCCATTTGCTCCCATTTGGGGCTCACACTTGTATGTTCCAACAGATAGAGGACAGTTCCATTGGGATTTAATCAGCACTATAATTGGGTATAAGGCATAGGGTGTTGTTAAAAGAAAAGCTGTGGCTTTACTGTCAATGGGATAATAAGTGTCATGAACAAGATGTCACCAAGATTGGAAACCCTTTCAAAGAGAGTGTCATAATCCCAAATTACCTTTAGTTTATCAGTGGTCAAGATGCCCTCATCGCCTTCCCTTTTAATTGCTATTACAGCAGATTACAACCACATCTGAGGAAGACATGTGGGGCATGGTGTAGAATTTAACTAAAGTTATACATGCTATGATTTATACTTATCAGCTGGCATAAATAAAGAGGTGAGGGTCTTCACCCTGTTGGTCAAGCTGTGTCAATGTGTATTTGGGGTTCTCCTTTGATAACGATGAGCAATCCAGGAGATCATCTAAAAAAGTCAACAACAGGGAATTTATTTAACAATAAATGTGCGGTAGACAGATAGAAAGGGACAGGAAACAGGAGAGTGAGAAGGAAAGAGAGGGAAGATGGAGGACGGGGTAGGGAAGGAAAGAGTGGGGGTGCACAGGTGTGGGGAAGATCAGGACTGGGGTGGGGAAGAGATCAAACAGTACAAGACTCTTGGCTCCAGCAGTGTCCCATCCATCCTTGGTCACCCTGCGCTTCTCTGCAGTGGGGTCCCGGTGGTTCTTGTGGAGGTGGGGACACAAAGTCATTCATCTGGGGTTGACATCTTTTCCCAGTCCATGTGGTGGGTATCCAGGGAACCGTTTTCCTCTTTGCCATGCAGAGAGAGAATGGCTTTGCCTTCATTTACCTGCAATGCTGAGGCCCAAGGAGCATTTCTAAGCTCCTAAGCCCCCCTCCCTAGGGGCAGGATGGGGATGCACCCCCCTAGTGCCGCTTAGCAGGTGGGTTGTGTTGTGCTCGTTAGTCTGCCCAGGCACACGGCAGGGTGTTTCTTGGCTGCGGTGTGAGGCAGGGGCTGTAAAAGAGGCCTCTGGGGAGCGCAGTGACCCGGAGTGAGCAAACAGGGGCCTGGCACAGCTTTGAGGGCGTGGCACAGCAGTTTGCGTGGCAGTTTGCGTGGCAGTGCCCGCAGGCAGGGTTGCAGGTTTCCAGTGTCTCCTGTTTGAAAGGTTTGCTGGGTGTTGCTTTCGGTGTTTTTATTGTTTGGTTTCAGGGTTTCTCTTAGTAATGGTCTTCACACGATCAAAAACCCTGGTTAGTGCAAATCTGTGTAACCAAACGGAGCTGACTCTCACCAGTTCCTGGCCCCTCAAAGGACACAAACCTGGTAAGTTCTGGTTCTTACTCCAGTGGTGTCACTTGAACCTCCCTCCATCCCCAGAGCAGAGCTCCCTTGTCCCAGAAAGTGCCTGGCAATGCAAGGATGAAGGAAACAGGACAGGCTGTGTGGATCAGGGGCAGGGCACAGCCAGGGACTTGGGGTGGTTATGAGCCCAGGGCAGGACCCGGCCCTTGGCCTTGGTGAAGCTCATCCAATTGTCCTGGGCCCATGGCTCCAGGCTGCCCAGATCCCTCTGCAGAGCTTCCTGCCCTCCAGCACAGCCACACTCCCACCCAGCTTGGGCTCACCTTGGAACTGACTGAGGGTGCCCTCAATGGCCTCGTCCAGATCAGCAATAAAGAGATTTCACTGACCTGGGCCCAGTCCTGAGCCCTGTGGACACCCTGGATGTGACTCCATTCCTCAGCTGCTCTGAGTGCCAGGGCTTGGATGAGGGAAATGGTGGGAAGGGGGTAGGGACAGAGTCTTCTTGATTGTCAGCCATGAAGGGTCTTGATTTACATATCTGTTCAAATTGGATTAGAAGGTGCTGGGGGTCAATATCAGTTGGACATTGCTGATATCAACCTATAAACAGGAAAAGAAAACTAAACAGAACAAACCAGTTTTCTCTGCATTGTTTTCAATATAGTATATTCAGTTTGAATACACTTCTGAAATCTGTCTAATTAACCACAGAAGAATTGAAAACTTCATTTATTCCCTTGGGTTTCTCTTGTTTGGGTATTTTGAACAAGTGTTTATGAGCCTTTGTCACTGAATTCCTGAACTGTAGAACTCAAGAAAGAAGAAGCCTCTGGAGTAGTAAAATTCATCAGCAACCTCCCGGTAGCTGAGGATCCATCCCCATCAGAGCAGCAATGAACAGAAATGGGCACAGCTTTGTGGCTGCCCCAGCTTTGGCATGGGCCCTGGGCCTGGAGCAGGAGCAGCTCTTGAGGGCCCCAAGGCCGGGGCTCTTGTGCTGCCCTGGGCAGATGGGATGGCAGCAGGGGCTGCAGAGCTCTCAGCACCTCAGCCAGAGGGGAGCAGGGCAGCCAGGGAGCCTCCTTGTGCCTTGGCCAAGCACCTTTCCCCATGGTGGGGCTGAGTCCTGTGGCAGCTGCAGCTGCTGCTGTGCCCTTTCCAGGGGCTGAGGCCATGGGGCCAGTGGCCAGAGCAGCCTGGCCTGAGCAGGGCTGTGGGGCCAGAGCTGGCTGGGCTGGGCTGGGAGCGGCCCTTGGTGCTGCCCAGAGCTCAGGGCAGCTGGCAGAGCTTGCAGGGAGCTGGGCTGGGCTCAGAGAGCCTGGCACAGAAACCATCAGGGTCCATCTCAGCCTGGCTGAGCGTGCAGGGGCCAAGAAGAGCACCCCAGGGTCTGCAATTTCTCTGTGTGGGAGCTGAGCTTGTGAGCCCTTGAGCCCTCCCAAGTGCTGGGGCTGCACCTTCAGCTCCAGAGGAGATGTGACAGATGGGAGCAGAGACAAATAATTCCTGCTGGATTCTTTCTTGTTTGCTTATACAGGTGACCTGGATCCATAGCTAGAGGAGGTGTTTTGTGTCAGGTAACACTGGTAGAGTGATAAGAATAATATTTTTAGCTGAAAATAGTATTTCATGCATAATACACAATGAGAAAAAAAGAGACACATATGCACATGTGGAGGCCCAGGGGCCTACCATTGGAACTTTAACCTCAGGGCAAAGAGAGGCACCCCTCTGAATGCAATAGTCTTGCCCATGGGCATTTGCAGGCTCATGTTGATGCAGCAGGTTTTGTTGGTATCATCCAGTTCAATTGCCGTTTTTACCTTATATGTAGTCCCCTAGAATGTTCTCCTCTCTCTTGTCCCCTATTGGTCGTGGCTTGCTCTATCCCTCTGCCCCTTTTTCCCCTCATATAAAACCCACAGTGTGACAATGGTCCCTTGGATCCATGGTACCCTGCAGTGTCACAATGGCCTCTTGGTTCCATGAGGCCCTGAAGTGTCACCATGGCTCCACAGGAAGGAAAGCACGAAGCCTCAGTGTTTCAGGGCCTGATGAATGGCAACCACCAGAGGCCAAGGCCAGCCAGATCTGTCTGTCCTGGCAGCTTTCATCTGGGAGCAACGGAATCAATATCTTGGATTCCTTGTCTCAGATATAGGGAATTTTGGGAGCAGAATCCCCATTTCAGCTACGAGCACCTGAATGAGAAGGCCAGTTCTTTCCCATAGGAAGGAAAGCACAGAGCCCCAGTGTTTCCAGGGCAGATTAGAGGGGACCACCAGAGGCCAAAGCAAGCCAGGCCTGTCTGTCCTGGCAGCTTTTGTCTGGGAGAAACCCTTGCATATAGGGAATTTTGGAGAAGTACCAATTTTGCCCATGGATGCCTGGGCAGGAGAGATGGTTCTTCTCCATAGAAAGCAAAGCACTGAGCCCCAGTGTTTCAGGGGCACATGACAACAGACCCTCAACATGCCGAGGTCAGTTGAGCTAGTCAAGCCAAGCCAACAAGACCTGTTACCTGTTCCCTTGGATCCATGTGGCCCCGCAGTGTCACAATGGTGGTGTCATATTGGATCCTTGGTACTACGAGGCCCCGCTGTGTCACACTGGCTCCTTTTTCCATGGGGCCCCATACTGTCACAATGTCCCCTTGCTTCCATGAGGCCTTGAAGTGTCAAAATGTTTTCCTTGGTTCCATGGAGCTGCACAATGACACAATGGCCCCCTTGGCTCCATGAGGCTGCAGAGTGCCACAATGGCCCCTTTG
This sequence comes from Motacilla alba alba, assembly GCF_015832195.1. NCBI lineage: Eukaryota > Metazoa > Chordata > Aves > Passeriformes > Motacillidae > Motacilla > Motacilla alba. Next base: position 37,777 of record NC_052044.1, on the reverse strand, counting down.
GTTCTTTTGGGGTCCTCAAGATCCCTATGGCCCCTTGGCTGCATGAGGCCCACCTGTGTCACTCTGGCCCCTTGCTTCCATTGGGCCCTGTAGCATCACAATTGTCCTGCCTTGCTTCCATGAGGCCTCGCCGTGTCACAGTCGTCTCCTTGGTCCCGCAGTATCACTCTGGACCCTTGGTTCAATGGGACCCTGCAGTGTCAAAATGGTCTCCTTGGTTCCACAAGGTCCTGCAGAGTCCCTTGGTTCAATGAGGCCTTGAAGTGTCACAGTGGTCTCCAGTATTCCACGAGGCCCTGCAATGTCACAATGAACTTTTGGTTCCATGAGTCCCACATTGTTCCATAAATCCTTAGTTCCATGGGGCCCTGTAGTGTCACCATGGTCCCCTTGGTTCCATGGTGCCACTCAGTGCCACAATTGCCCTTTGGCCCAACAGGCCTCACAGTGACACAAAGGACTCCTTGCTTCCATGAGGCCTTGTAGTACCACAATCGACTCCTTGCTTCCGTGGGGACACAGAGTGCCACAATGGCCCTTTGGTTTCAGAAGGCCTCAAAGTGTAAAAATGGCCTCCATGGTTTCATGAGGCCATGCTGTTTCACAATGGACCTGTGGTTCCACGATGCCCCAAAGTGTCACAACAATCTCCTTGGTTCTGCACTTTAAGAATGCCCCCTTTGTCCCTTAGTTATAAATAAAGTTGGTTTTCATAAGGGGGTTTATGAATTGTTAATAATGCAATTTTATTATGAATTGTTAATCAATGTAGTGTATTGTTGTACCTAATTTCTGTCATAAGTTACAGGGTAGTAAGTTACAGAGTTGAGTGTACTGCAGTATAAGTGTGTGTTTATTAGAAGGGGGGGCAGTGAAGACTGGGTGAAGGAATTTTCCAGAGGGTTGCCTCATGCCATGATGATATTGATTTGAACTGTGATTGGAAGGCTTGCCAGCCAATGAAGCCTCGGAATTCCAAAATGATTGGCCAGGAAAGCTCCATGCTATGGACCAGCCAGCGGTCAGAAAAAGAGCCAATCATCAAGCTGATTGAAAACACACCAATCCTGCCCGACAAGAGACTTTAAAACCCCTGATGCTGAGCACCTGGGGGTGTCTTTCTGTGGTACTTGGTCCAAGGAAACACCTTGTTGTGCACAATTGTTACTGTTTTCGCTGGCTTGTTGCGTGGGCCCCAAGCTTACCTTGGGGCCTCGTCTCTGTTGCCCTGGAATTTAATAAACAGGCACTTTTCTTTTCAAGTCCATTGGCCTCCTTTAATTTCTTTTTTTGGCCTGTTTACTACACCATGGAGCCCCAAAGTGTCAGTATTGTGCCCTTGATTCCATGAGGCCCTGATGTGCTACAATGGCCCCTTGGTTACAGTGGATTCCGAAGGGTCACAATGGACTCCGTGGTTCCATGAGGCCCTGCAATATCCCAATGGATCCTTGGTTCCAAGGGGGCCCACAGTGTCACAGGACTGCCTTAATTTCACAAGGCCCTGCCGTGTTGTAGTGGCCCCTTGGCTCCATGAGGCAAAGCAGAATCAGAATGGCCCCTTGGTTCCATGGAGAGCCGCAGTGTCACCACGGTCCCATTGGTTCCACAGGGCCCCGCAGTGTAACAATGCACCTTTGGTTCCATGAGGTTCCTCAGTGTCTCAGTGGCCCCTTGGCTCCATGTGGCCCCGCTGTGTCACAGTGGCAGGTGGTTCCATGAGGCCCCAGAGTGTCAAAATGGTCCCCTTGGTTCTGTGAAGCCTTACAGAGCCACAATGGACCCTTGGTTCCACGAGGCCTTGCAGTGTCACCATGGACTTTTGGTTCCATGAGCTTTCACACTGTCAGCAATGGTCTGAGTTCTGCAGCGTCACCATTGATCCTTTGGTCCGTGAGGTTCCATAGCATAACATGACCACCTTGATTCCAGAAGGTTCTGCAGTGTCTCAATGGACCACTGGTTCCATGCAGCCCCAAACTCTCACCATGACCCCATGGCTCCATGAGCTTCCATACTGTCAGCAAGGGTCTCCTTGGTTCCATGAGGCCTTGCTCTGATACAATGGACTTTGGGTTCCAAGAGGTTTCACTGTATCACAATGAACCCTTTGTTCCATGAGGTTCCAAGTGTCACAGCTGGCTCCTTGGTTCCGTGAGCCTCCGCTGTCACCAAATGTCCAAAATATCAGAATAGGACTCCTTAACACTAATTTGGTGTTTATGAGTGCATCATTTATTCAGGTCTGAGGTCCAAGATGGGATAACTCCTAACCTTCCATGGACTACGTGGGTATTAAAATTTACCCATTTCCATAAAACCCACCCAGGTTTCCAGTTTCACTCCTTGCTTTTTCTGTCACTGCATTCTTGAGCCAGATGTCTTCTTCTTGTCTTCCAACCATCCTTGCTGGGAAAGCAGCCCCTGCATGACTTGATCCTGTGCTAAAAGTTCCCAGGCATGGTAAAAATGGAATTAACCCGTTTGGTATCAAGGCCAAGGCTTTGTGTGGCCAGGCAGAGGCAGGCAGGATGCAGAGCTGTCAGCAAAGGAAGGGCCCAGCCAGGTGGGGCAGCCGGGGATGACAACAGCCTGCAGGGACAGAGGCGCAGGGCAGGGACACCGTGGCACAGCCTGGGCCGGAGAGGGCACAGGGATGTGCAGCAGCTGCAAGGCCCTGACAGAGCCAACTTGGGCAGCACTTTGGCCGGTGGCCCTGGGCCTGAGCCATGAGGAGGGGACAAGTGACCCTTGCAGGCCTGGGGCCTCAGTGCCTCCTTGTCCCTGCTCAGCAGCCTGGCAGGGGCCACCCCATGGTCCTGCCCTTGGCATTGCCCATCCCCACATGCCAGTGCCCATCCCAGGAAGAGCCCTGAGCAAGGAGGGAGCGACAGGATCTGCCTGGCCAGGGGCTGGGGCTCAGGCCTTGGCCCTTTGCCTTCCTGAAACACATCCAGGTTTGCTCAGCATCAGGGACACCTTTCCCTTGCTTGTCCCCACCTGTCATCACTGCCTCCAGTGTTCTACTCTACTTGGAACTTAGGGACACTTTCTCAGTCCTGTCCCTCAGTGAGACCCATTAAAAGTTGGGTCTTTGAAGAAAGTTTGGACTTGGAATCTGACTTGGAGTTCTTGAGAAGTTCTTTGAGCACACTCGGAGGGACTGGGTCTGATGCAAAGAGCACCAAAGGCCCAGAGGGTCAATGAAGTCCTGGTGCTGTGTCTGTGCTGCTGAGCTGGGCCGGGCTCCTGGCCCAGAGGCAGCTGCTGGCAAGGGCAGCGCCGCAGAGAGACAGCTCTGGCCAGGAGCAGCTCCTGTGCACAGCCCAGCAGGGCTGGGGCACTGCCAGGGCACCTCAGGGACACGAGCAGGGCACAGACAGAGCTCACAGGGGCTCAGCACTGGCAGGGGCTGAGGGATGTCCCAGAGGGGGCTGTGTCACAGCGGCACCTCTGTGGCTGTGTCACAGAGGCACAGGGCAGCTGTGCTGTCAGAAAGGGGCTGTGTGATAGCACAGAGGGGGTTGTGTGAGGTCACAGGTTGGGCTATGACATGACAGAGTTTGTTGTGTGAGGTCATTGAGCAGCTACACTGCCATAGAGGGGACTGTGTGACATCACAGAGCAGGCTGTGACATCATGGCATGACTGTATGACATCTTAGAGCGGGCTGTGAGGTTAAAGTGTGTGCTGTGACATTACAGAGGGGCAGTATGACATCACAGAGAGGGGTTTGTGACATCACTGAGGGGTTTGTGACATCACAGAGCTGTCTGTGATGTCATAGATTAGGGTGTAAGGCCATAGTGCAGACTCTGCCATCATAGATGGTGGCTCTGTGAGATCAGAGAGTGGGTTGTGACATCACCAGGTGGCTGTGAAACACCATAGAGCAGGCTGTGACATCACAGAACACGGTGACATCACAGGGTGACTTTGTGACATCACAGAGTCCTCTGGGACTTCACAGAGCAGCTGTATGATGTCACAGGCTGACATCCCAGAGTGGGCTGTGACATCACAGGGGCTGTGTGAGGCTGCTGTGGAGGTCACTCTGCCCCGGTTCCCCCTCACAGCTCCCCCCAGAGAAGTCCGGCGCTGCTCGTGCACAGCGGGGTCCCCTGTCCCCCCGGGTCCCCCCACCCCCAGCACCGCAGCCTCCCCCAGAGGATGTTCCATGAGATTGACCCTAGAGCCTGACACAGGGATGGGGGGCTGGGGCCATGGGGGTGGGATGGGTGGAACAGGGGCACAGGGACCCCCCGGCAGCATCCCCGTGTCCCCCAGGGCCAGAGCCTGGGCCAGGGCTCCTTCACCCCCTGTACGAATGAGGACTTGAGAGCGCTGAAAAAATCCCCAGCAAGGGATCAGCAAAAACCAGATTTAATATTAAGCAACAGCACCACAGAGTTCCTTGGCAAGAATCACTCTGCTCCTGACTGGACACTTCAGGCGCACCAAGGAAACAAACAGCAAAACCAAACAAAATCCAGGCAATCAAACCAGAAATTAACTGAGAACTGTCCGTGTGTGCATGTGTTTGTTTGTGCATGTGCGTGTGTGTGTGTGTGTGTGTGTGTGAGAGAGATAAAAGGACATTGAGGGCAAGGATAAATGGCACCTGTGAGAAATTCCCCTGAGGGCAGGGAAATGCTCACTGTGGAGGCTTTGGCATCTCCCCATCGGGCAAAGGGTTGAGCCTGGAGGAGTGGGGGGATCGGCCCAGGCTCCCTCGTTGTTCGGGGATCCCCGAGTGCAGCAAACGGGAGAGTTCCCGGCTGGGAGAGGCCCCACTCCGAGGGAGTCGCTGGCTCAGGAGAGCTCCAAGGGGCTCCTTTTGGAGTGCTGTTTGCAGGGCCCCAGGAGAGGGGCTTCAGTCCCAGCAATGGTTCATCCTGGCTCACTCGGCATCAGCAGCTTTCTTTGGCAGTGTGAGAACAGGGATGTTGTGGCACTGAGGGAACAAAAACAGTTCCCAGGGCTGCTCCTACAGAAACCAGGAGCTGGTTGGGCAGCAGCAGTGCCTGGGGCAGACAGTGTTTGTGATGAGCTCCAGAGGAGCTGAGCCCAGGGGCTGATGGCCAAGGCTGAGGCCCAAGGAGCATTTCTCAGCTGGCAGGCCGGCCTGAGAAGGGGAGGGGGGAATGCAGCAGCACAGGGCCCATGGAACCAAGGGACCATTGTGACCCTGTTGGGTCCTGTGAGACCAAGGGACCATTGTGACACTGCAGGGCCCTGTGAGACCAAGGGACCATTGTGACACTTTGGGGTCCTGTGAGACCAAGGGACCATTGTGACACTGCAGGGCCCTGTGAGACCAAGGGACCATTGTGACACTTTGGGGTCCTGTGAGACCAAGGGACCATTGTGACCCTGTGGGGCCCTGTGAGACCAAGGGACCATTGTGACACAGTGGGGCCCTGTGAGACCAAGGGACCATTGTGACACTGCGGGGTCCTGTGAGACCAAGGGACCATTGTGACACTGCAGGGCCCTGTGAGACCAAGGGACCATTGTGACACTGCGGGGCCCTGTGAGACCAAGGGACCATTGTGACACTGTGGGGTCCTGTGAGACCAAGGGACCACTGTGACACTGCGGGACCTCATGGAATCATGGAGACCACTGTGACATTGCTGGGCCTCATGGAACCAAGGGGACTGTACTGACGCTGTGTGGCTCCATGGAAGGTAGGGATCACTGAGACACTGTGAGGCCCCATCAAACCAAGGGTCCATTGTGACACCACGGGGCCTCATGGAACCATGGAGACCATTATGATGCTTTGGGGGTGTCATGGAACCAAGGGGCCATTGTGACACTGCAAGCTCCTACGGAGCCAAAGGTCCGTTGTGAGACTTGCCTTGTGGAACCATGGAGAGACTATTAAGACACTTCACAGCCTCATGGAACCAAAGGTCCATGGTGACAATGCAGAGCCTGATGTAATCCGTGGTCCATTGTGACACTGAGCAACCAAAGAAGAGCAGTGTGACACTGCAGGGCTTCATGGAACCAAGGGGCCACTGTGACACTGTGGAACCCCATGGAACCAAGGGTTCATTGTGACACTGCAGGGCTGCATGGAACCAAAGCTCCAGGGTGACACACAGGGGCCTCCTGTCATCTATGGACCATTGTGACACTGTGGAGCCAATGAGACCATTGTTACATGAGAAACCCCCATGATCCAAAGGTCCATTGTGACATTGAGGGGCCTCATGTCATCAGTGGTTCATTGTGTCACTGGGTGTTGGGGTGCACGAGACAGAGAGTACTTTGGACCTTATTAGCATAAGAAATTTGATAAACAAAATGCCTTGGCAAAAGCAAACAGAACTTTGAAAATTAGATCTCGATAGCAAGAAGATTTAATCAGACAGGTTTACTGGAAAAAGAAAATCCTATTAAACTCTGCAAGCCAGAAACGTTGTTATATGCATAAGTTTGTGTATGTGATTTTAACCTAATCATTGTAGTACACAATCCTAGTCTCCCTGAAATAGCATACAAGTGCTTGTATCCCACAATAAAATTGGAATCTGATCACCGAGTCAGTCTCCCCGTCTCTCTCCATCGCCGACAACTGGACAACCAAAGGAGACCTTTGTGACATTGCAGGGCTTCATGGAACCTAGAGGCCATGGTGACATTGTGGAACCAAGGATTCGTTGCTGCACTGCGAGACCCCATGGAACCAAAGATCCATTGTGACACTGCAGGGCCCAAGGATCCAAGGGACTTTATGATACCATGGGGTCCCATGGAACCAAAGGGACATTGTGACACTGGGAAGCCTCATGGAATCATGGAGACGATTGTGACACTCTGGGGCCTCATGGAACCATGGTGTTGCCAAGCTGGATGGGAGTATATATCTGCTGGAGGGTAGGAGAGCTCTGCACAGGGCCCTGGAAAAGCTGGATCCAGGGGCCAAATCAAAAAATGTGACATTTAACAAGACCAAGTGCCAGGTCCTGCACTTTGGCCGCAACAACAGCTGCAGTGCTACAGGCTGGGGACAGAGTGGCTGGACAGCAGCCAGGCAGAAAGGGACCTGTGGGGAGTGATGGACAGCAGGCTGGACATGAGCCAGCAGTGTGCCAGGGTGGCCAAGAAGGCCAAAAGCTCCTGGGCTGCATCAGGAAAGGGCTTTTGCATCCTGGTTGATTCTCTGATGATGGTGACGCTGCAGGGCCCTGGGGAAGCAAGGGGTCATTGTGTCACTCCGGGGCACTAAGAGGACCATGGTGACACTGTGTACAACAGAGCACCACGGAGCCAAGGGGCCATTGTGGCACTGTGGGGCTGAACGGAAGCAAGGAGTCCATTGTGACAGTCTGGGTCCTGGTGGAAGCACAGAGGCCACTGTGACACTGCGGGGCCTTGTGGAATCAAGGGGCCATTGTGCCACTGTGGAAGCAAGGAGACCCTTGGGAGAGCCTGGGGACAATGCAATCAAGGGGCCATTGCTGCACTGCAAGGACTCTTGGCACTAAGGGAACAATTGTGACACTGTGGTGCCCCATGGAACCAAGGATCCCTGGTGACACGGCAGGATCTTGTGTCGCCAGGGCTCCATTGTGACACTGCAGCACCAAGGAATTCATTGTGGCACTCTGGGGCCTCATGGGACCAAGAGGCCACTGTGACACTGCAGGGACTTGTGGAACCATCAGATCATTGTGACAGAGCAAGACCTCGTGTCGTGATGGGGACCTCATGTCATTGTGACACTGCTGGGCCCCATGGAGCCAAGGAGCCAGTGCTGCTCCTCAGTGACTCATGGAATGAAGAAACATGTTTGACACCTTGGGACCAAGAGACCATTGTGTCACTGTGGAACCAAGGAGATCATTGCTGCACTGCGAGACCTCATGGAACCAAGGATCCATTGTGACACTGCAGGGCCTTGGGGGACCAAGGATCCATTGTGACACTGCAGGGCCCAAGGATCCAAGGGACTTTGTGACACCAAGGGGTCCCATGGAGCCAGAGGGACATTGAGACACTGGGAGGTCTCCGGGAGTCATGGAGACGATTGTGACATTCTGGGGCCTCATGGAACCATGGTGTTGCCAAGCTGGATGGGAGTGTTGATGTGCTGGAGGATAGGAGGGCTCTGCACAGGGCCCTGGAAAGGCTGGATCCAGGGGCCAAATCCAACAATGTAAAGTTTAACAAGTGGAAGTGCCAGGTCCTGCACTTTGGCAGCAACAGCCCTTGCAACCTTGCCGATTCTGGGATTCTCTGAAAGCACCCTTGGAGCAGTTGCACGATGAGCCCTGGCCTCCTCTTCAGAAGCTCCAGCCGCCCAGGTGCCTCAGCTTCTCCTGCCAGCCCCAAAGCCCATCCTGTCAGTCCTGCAGAGCCTCTGCAGCTGCTCCTCATTGCCCGGAACAGGGAGCCCCACAGGCAGACACAGCAGCCCAGATGTGCCCCCCTGGCCTGGGCTGCCTCTGGCAAGGGAGCAGCACCAGGCACTGCAGGAGCCTGCAGACAATTCCTGCAGCACTTGCAGGATGATCCTGCTCCCCAAGGGACGTTCCCATGGTGCCAGCTCAGGAACTGCCATGAGGAGTGGGGCCAGAGAGGGAAGGGCAAACAGGGAGGGGCTGTTTGCAGGGGAGAGAACTGGGGTGAGCAGTAAGGAAGTAAACTGGACCAGGGAAGAATAAAGAAAGCAATGATGAAGCAAAGGAAATGCTCAGGGCAGTTTGGGGATGGCTGCCAGGCAGCCCTGGCTCTGAGCAACAGCATCTGCAGTGGCACAGGAAACTCCCAGCTGATGGGAACAAACTTTCTGGCTGGCTGCAGAGGCCAGGACAAAGCTGAGTGGTTTCCCTGGCATCCCCCAGCCCTTGCTGGCCCCAGGGGCTGATGGCATTAGTGCTCCCTCAGGTTCATGTCCCTCAACCCACACCATGGGGGTGCTCCTGCCTGCCCTGTGCAATGCAAACAGGGGCTCCTGAGCCAGTGCTGCCGTGCCTGTGCCTGCAAGGATGCGGCCCCTGTGTGAGCTGGGGGAGAGGCCAGGGCAGCAGAGGGGGCATGCTCTTGGCAGCTCCATGAGGACACTCTGGGATGCTGCCCTGGTCTGTCCAGTGCACTGGGGATGGATCAGCCCCTGCTCTGCTGCTCCTTCCTGTGTCCCCCAGGGCCCTTGCAGAGCACCAGCTATGCTGTTTGCCCCCAGCCTGCCCATGGCCAGCCTGGGGCTGCTCACGGGGGTTTTCTGTGCTGAGCATTGGCCTGGGTGTGTTCCTGACACAGCCTGGGCAAGGAGCCTGCAGCCCCCAGGCCCTGGCCTGAGGCGTCAGCGCTGCCCCAGCAGTGCCCATGGCCTGTCCCTACTGCAGCCCCGGCACTGCCACCCCCAGCACTGTGCCCGGCCCCGAGAGCTCTCAGGCCCTACAGCAACACCAGGGCCACCAGGACAGCAGGGCAGGGCCACGGCAGCAGCACTGGCAACACCAAGGGCTGCTGCTGCTGGGCACAGCTGCTGGGCCAGCACTGATCTGCCCCCAGCTCAGCACACAGACATTGCTGCTGCAGCTCCAGAGAAGGCAACAAAAGGGCATCTCTGCAGAAAACTCTGCTGGGAGATCCTTTAGTTCATTTAAAGCCACCAAGAGCGCAGCCCCTCATTGACGCAGTCTGGGGCCACTAGGAAGGTGGAGAGAAACAATATGAATAATTGCACAATGGCATTTCTTTGTGGACAACATAAAAATGTAAAACAAAGGAAATGAACCTCCAAAATGAAACCAGCAAGAAGTATCAAAGATGACTTTTATTACAAGGGATTTGCAGAAATTGGCCAGCAGTTTAATGTTTCTGAAAGCATCCAGTCATCAGTCTCCACACTGCAGCCTTGAGCTCCTGGTTCCTCAGGCTGTAGATGAGGGGGTTCAGGGCTGGAGGCACCACCGAATACAGAACTGACAGGGCCAGATCCAGGGTTGGAGAGGAGATGGAGGGGGGCTTCAACTGAGCAAATATGCCAGTGCTGACAAACAGGGAAACCACGGCCAGGTGAGGCAGGCAGGTGGAAAAGGCTTTGTGCCGACCCTGCTCAGAGGGGATCCTCAGCACAGCCCTGAAGATCTGCACATAGGAGAAAACAATAAACACAAAACAACTAAATACCAAACAGGCGCTAAGTGCAATGAGTCCAACTTCCCTGAGGGTATTGGATTGTGAGCAGGAGAGCTTGAGGATCTGTGGGATTTCACAGAAGAACTGGCCCAGGGCATTGCCCTGGCACAGAGGCAGGGAAAACGTAGTGGCCGTGTGCATGAGAGCATTGAGAAAGGCACTGGCCCAGGCAGCTGCTGCCATGTGGGCACAAGCTCTGCTGCCCAGGAGGGTCCCGTAGTGCAGGGCTTTGCAGATGGACACGTAGCGGTCGTAGCACATGATGGTCAGGAGGGAATACCCTGCTGTGATAAAGAACAGAAAGAAAAAGACCTGTGCAGCACATCCTGTGTAGGAGATGGTCCTGGTGTCCCAGAGGGAATTGTGCATGGCTTTGGGGACAGTGGTGCAGATGGAGCCCAGGTCGCTGAGGGCCAGGTTGAGCAGGAAGAAGAACATGGGCGTGTGCAGGTGCTGGCCGCAGGCTACGGCGCTGATGGTGAGGCCGTTGCCCAGGAGGGCAGCCAGGGAGATGCCCAGCAAGAGGCAGAAGTGCAGGAGCTGCAGCTGCCGCGTGTCTGCCAATGCCAGCAGGAGGAAGTGGCTGATGGAGCTGTTGTTGGACATTTGCACTGTCTTGGCATGAGGATCTGTATAAAAAGTCATCATGGAATGGTTGGGTTTGGAGAGGACTTTCAAATGCCAGCACAGCTTGTTGGCCCTTTCCCCCCACTGCCTGCTCAGGGCTCTGCTGCCTGGAGCAGAGTCCCTGCCAGCAGCTGCTTCCCTGTGCCCGGGGCTGGGCCCTGCCAGTGCTGCCAGAGCCCAGCCCAGCCCTGGGGGCTCAGTTCTGCCCTGCAGACCCCTCCCAGCCCTGGCACTGCCCAGGGGCAGCTCTGGCTCTGCAGGCTCTGATGGCAACGTCAGAGCAACCCTGAGGAGGCTGGAAAAGTGACACTGATGCTGCCTCTAAGGGGCCCTGTGCTGATTTCTGTCACTGCCTGGTTTATTAACATCTGAGAGAATTTTCTTTTCATTTTTCTCAACCTCAACTGAGAGATGAATATCTGTGTGCAATTTCCTATCCAGGCAACCCAGAGCAGAAGATTTAAAATGCAGACTTTTCCTCTTTATGCAGCCCCTGCCTCGCGGTGTTCCTGTATAATCTACATGGAAATATTCTGCAATTAAATGCCATGATGGGAGCAGTCCTGAACCATGCAGCATCCTCACCACACAAGGAGAACACTTCCAAGCCTTACCAGCTGTTTCCTTCCACCCAGATCTTGTCCCCCAGTGCTGGAAGCAGCTTCCAGGGCTGGCTGAGAGCTGTCCCTGGCAGGCAGCAGAGTCCTGGCTCCAGCACAACGCCCTGGGCTGCAGGAGCCTGCTCTGCAGGACAGCCCTGGGCACCCCTTGCTCCTCTGCACAAGAGATAATCAGAGAATGTACTCACAGAGTCTGTAGGCATTGGGATGCTCCAGCTTCAGGAGATCACTGCAGGAGCTGCAGCTGCAGTGTCCTGCAGCCAGAGGTTCCTGTGTCAAGGGCTGGCAGGGATTCTGCCCCAGGCACTTCTCAGCACTTTCCCAGGCCTGACGGATTGAAGCTCTCTGTGCCTGTGTGCTGCGCCCGGGCTGGCTGCAGGCAGTGCCCCAGCCCTGCTGGGCTGTGCACAGGAGCTGCTCCTGGGCAGAGCTTTCTCCCTGCAGCGCTGCCCTTGCCAGGAGCTGCCTCTGTGCCAGGAGCCCGGCCCAGCTCAGCAGCACAGACACAGCACCAGGACTTTAATGACCCTCTTGGGGCTTTGTGCTGAGGCCCTGAACATCAGTCGCTGAGAGGGAGCTGAGGAAACCTCTCAAGAACTCCCAGTCAGAATCCAACTCCAAAGTTTCTTTCACTTTTAATGGGTCCCACTGAGGGACACGACTGAGAAAGTGTCCCCAGGCCCCAGGCAGAGCAGAGAACTGGAGGCACTGATGACAGCTGGGACAAAGAGAAGCCAAGTCTGGGTGCCCTGGGGCACAGCAGGCTCTGTGCCACCAAGGACTGTCAGGAGACACCTTGTCCTGAGGCACTGGGGCCTCCTGGCACAGCCCCAGCCAGGCTGGGCACTGTCAGCCCCTTGTCCTGCCCTCTGCATCCCCCCTGGCCCACATCCCAGTGGCCTCAAGGATCTGCTGGAAGGAGTCCCTGGGGAGCCTTGGTCAGGAATGGCCCTGGGGGATCCTGAATGTTCCCAGGAACAGCAGGTTTTTCAAAGGACTTTGGTTTTGCTTTTGACTTGGAGACTCTGAGAGGTTTGTACAATCATGGCCTCCAATTATCTGCTGTAATTAGTCCCTGGAGAGGCCTTGTCAGTAACAAAACTCAGTGGGGCTCATGAATGCTGCAAGGTACTTCAGTTATTTTAAGGTACTTGGTGTTTCCCTTTTGATCCAGACTCTGTGAGAGGTTTGTGCAATCAAGGTCCCCATTATCTGCTTAATGAGTCCCTTGAGAGCTTTGCATTGACACTCAGTGGGGCTCATTGATGCTTTGAGTTACTCAAGGTGTTTAAGGTACTTTGAATTTTCCTTCCCACACTGAGTTTCTGAGAGGGTTTTGTGCCATCCTGGCCTCCAGTTCTCTCCTCCAAGTCCATGAGGAGTCTGTGTTGGGGGTGGACCTCAGTGGGTCCCATTAGTGCTTTGAAACACTTTGGTTGTTTCCTCTGACTTTAACTTCTAGAAAGGTTTGTGCAAGGGCTCAGCTCCAAGTGCACCACGGGGCTCATTAAGATCAAACAAGTCCTGACAAGCCATGTCTGTGCCTTGATTTCCCTCTGCTGTAATGCAGTTAATCAGGAAGGTTTCCTGCTGCAGTTATGGAGAAATATTTCAAAGATCTTCTGGGAAATATGTATTCCTATTTTAAAGAGTGTCTTTTATTACTGTTCTGTTTAGAGCAGAGGTGATTGCAGCATTCAGTGACTGATACTGACCGAGGGACTCTCCTGAGGAGGTCTGCTCTGGTCTGCGCAGAGAAGCTGTGCCTTGAGGTCTGACGCGGTGTGGACAACCTTGCTCCACACTCCCCAACTCCATCCTGTCTCTCCTCACTCACTGAGACCTGCTTTGCTTGGAGGCCAGGAAGCCTCCAAGCCTTTGCACTCAGCCAAAGAAGGGTTTTCTTTTTTTTGAAGCAATTTAAAACTTCAGAGTTTCCCCATTGAAAACAGATACCCTTCTCAAGTTTGTGCCAAGCCCAGGCTGCCACCAAAACCACTGCAGACCTGCCCTGGGCCAGCTGTGAGGATGGATCATCATCCCAGCCTGCACTGGGCCATTGCAAGGGGCTGTTGCCACGGACACTGCACTGACCCCACTGCTGGGTTTGGGTGCCATGGCAACCCTCATCAGCTCAAGTTTCCTTGGAAACCACCCCAAGGACCCATTTCTGCAGCCAGGCTCCATGGCCACTTGCATGCAGAGCTGTTGCTGTCCTCAGCTGCCATGGCAACCCTCAGGACAAAGCAGTGCCGGGGTTATTTATTACGGTGGGGGGTTTTGGGGTCTCTCCAGACCCAGCTGCCGAATAGTGGGTAGGTGTAGGTGTCTGAATAGCCAAGTCCAGCTAAGCACAACCTGTCCGGGTCCCTCAGGCAGGCTCCCAGCCGCAGGCAATCTTAGCAAGCAGCTCAGCTCTTAAGTGAGATCAGCTCTTTGGTGAATTCAGCTCTGGAGTGATTTCAGCTCTTTGCTTGCTAAGTGCCTCGGCAGACACAGGGAGAGAGAGGAGAAGCGCTGTATGAGGTTCCACAGAGGTGTCTTTATTGGCAGCTTCTGCAAAGGGTCACAGTGACAGCTCTTCTTCTGCAGAACTGGGCAGAAGTGGGTGTTTATATAGGGTATAGGGGTTTTGGGAAACAGTCCAACAGTAAGAGTGGAGGCGAAAATGACCTATCTTACAGAGAGATAACGAGGGTCTGAAGGTGGAAGAGGGGCTTCTTTTGGTCCAGTCATCATGACTAGGCACTTCTTATCTTAGGCAACTGACCGCCAGGGAGGCCTTGCAGGCCGTGTGGCTGCTGCAGGGGCTGTTCCAGGAACAACTGCAGTGACACTCGTTGGTGCCACCAGGTGCCATGGCAACGGCCACAGGGATGTGTTCCTTGGTTTGGTGCCATTACAACCAAGGCCTGGGCCTATTTTGAAGGTTGGTGGCCATGGAAACCTGCCCAGGGCCACTTGCTCAGGACTGGTGTCACTGCCCAGAGCAGAGGAGATCCCTTGCTGGGGCTTGTGCCACGGCCACCTGCCCTGTGCCGCGCTGGCCGCTCAGGCACCGCGGAAGCGGCAGCAAACGCCAGGGCCAGGGCCAAAGGCCAGGGCAGCCAGACAGAAAGGGGCAGTGCTGGGCACTGTTTCCATGGCAGCCGTCACTGGGGGGGACACCTGGCTCACCTGTCCTGGCAATTGCCATGGAAAGCCCTGGCAGGGACTGACGGCACAGACACTGGCACTGAGAGCCTGCTGGGCCGGGTGCTGAGCACAGCGCTGAGCACGCAGAGATGGTTTTGTTCTCGCTGAGCTCACTGAACCAAGGCCTGTCCTGCCCCTCATCTGAAGAAAGGGGGGACATTTGGAGTGAGGGCTTTTGTCTCCCCAGGTACACTTAGGCAGGAGAGAGCCCTGTTTCACCAGTGGGCTGGGTCAGCACCAAAGACACAGACACCAACTTAAGGAATTGTGTAATTTATACAATGCACAGCTGCAAAGAATTACAAAAGCATAAGCTCAGCAAAGCACATAATCATCAGCAAGGAATTACAAAAGAAGCTCAGCAATGCATCCAGTCCTTACTACCAAAAAAATTGCCTGGAGCGATTGAAGAAAAATCTATCACCAGTTAGCCTCAGACTTTACCATCACCCAGATGCACACAGCAGCTGGGGGAAGCTGTCACAGCCAAGGGCTGCAGAGCCACTCCTGGACACTGGGAATTCCTGCAGGTGCCTCCACCTCTGCAGGCAAGGAGGCTCCAAGCTCGCTGTGAGAGGATCCAGCTTTTACACTGTTAAACAAACAAGCTGACATCACTGCTACTGCAGGAACATCTGGTTTCATTCTCCTGTTTGGCTTCTCCCAAAGCCTGGCCAGGGCTCAATGAGGAAGCAAGGGAGTTCAGGCCTCAGTACTTCAACTGGTCCCTTAACCTGCAGATGAGCTACAACCTTCATAAATATTCTTTCAATAACACGGTTTAGATTTAGGTATCATAACACATGGAATCATAACACACCAAGTGCTCACTCTGCAATGATGACAGACGCTGCCACAAATTCATTTTGCAGCAGCCTCCAATTTGGCAGCCATGAAGCCAATCCCACCAAGCAGAATTTTCTTCTTGCTGCCACTCTTCTACTGCTCTTTCTCCCAAGGTGATTCCTGATTATTGGCCTTCAAACCCATCACTGATAGAAGTGCAGCATTCCAGTCCCATGACAGCCCAGGCTCCTCCTTGACCAAGCAAGCCGATAATCCAAGGCCATGGGGTTCTGTGGAGTCCCCACTTGTGTTTGTTGGAGCTCCTGGGATGTGCTGTTGGACATTTGAACAGTATCATTTTCTCTTTCTTCTAAGAATCAATTTAGATCGTCACTGGTAACTCCACAGGACCAGGCAGTGCACATGGGGCACAGGGTGAACCAGAATATCTTGCTTTCTGAAACCCAAGGCACTGTTTGGGGGAAAATGTTCTCTGGGCCCCAACTCTTCCTTGTGGTTGTTGCTGAAGGACCCTAAATGGTGGCCCTGCAGCCAAGAGTGGTGGAACACTGACACCGACCAGCTCCAGCACCCCAAGCTCTGCTGGCATTGGGAGTGATGCTAAAGCACAGAAATCCTCTCACACTGTGGCCTCTCGAACTAGAACGGGGCTTGGTTTCTCCTGAAGGGAAATCTCAGTCAATCCTGTCCAACTGATAACTATATTCCTGTGTTCCACAGCACAGTTTTCTGTAACTGTCCCTTCACTGACTCCGTTACGAGGCAGAGCCCATGGACAGAGTTCTGGCCACCCCACAGGGTGGGCCCTCCAAGGGAACCCCATTCCTCCCAACTGCGCCTGAGAACCTACCCAGCAATTAGTTACATTGACTAATTTGGCTGCTTTGAGATGTAAATTTTCAAAACAAATTTGATGACTCATCCTTGGTGAAAGTCTAGAGGTGTTTGTGGCAAACAAAGATTCTGGCTGACTCTCAAGATACACCTTATAGGCATCAGCAGTACTTCAGTGACAAGGTTAATCATTCTTTTTCCTCAATCTCATTCGGGGTAGGAACAATAATTCTGTTGTCCATGGAGCTGGCACCTTTCTAATTCCAGAATAATGCCCCCAAGGTCTGTTGCTGTTCAGCTTCAGCACGGTGCCTGTAGGTAACAAAGCTTGGTGGGGTGCTTTCCCCTTTGGCTGGAAGGGGGCCTGGTCCCAGTCCCTGAGGGATGATGGAATTCATGTGGAAGTCCCTCAGTGTCACAGCAGCCCTCACATGGAGCCCTGTGGATCAGAGCATTTTCCAAAGGGACTGCTGGGGCAAACAGGGAGATTTGCTCAGGCAGGATCTGAAAACAATATCCTGTAATATCGACTTGTTCTCACACAGAGCACTTGGCTGCAGGGACACATTCCCATTGTCCCTGCCCAGGTTTCAGGATTCAGTGTTGTCTTTCCCATGAGCTGCTCCTCCAGCTGCCTCGGGAGGGCCTTTTGGCCTCTGCACCCACACTCTGGCTCCATTATTAGGACTGCTGGATCCAAACCCTTCATCTCCACCTACAGTGGTGATTTGAGGTGGATCTCCTTTTCTCCCAATTGTTTTAAAAACAACTATCAAAAATGTGCTACCTATCATGGGTTTGAACAATCCAATCTTATTCACTAGTGTTGAACACAATTGCTTTAATTTCTCCTTGATATTCTGCATCAATTCCTTCGCCCATGACATGAACACTTTGCAAGGCCAAGCTTGAGTGAGCAGTTATCAAACCAAAGTGTCCTGGAGGAAGCTGAATTCCTGTTTTGGTATTGATAACTCTCACTGGCTTCTGATTTATCCTAATTATTGCCAATGCATGAAGGTCCAGCCCTGCAGCCTCTGGGCTGGCCCTGCCAGGACCATCACAGCCAGAACAATTGCCCAGCAAGTCCAAGTCTCACTGTCCAGGGCTGTATTTGCAAATTGGGTGCAGCCGTGCACAGCCAGGGGGTTTCCATTTCTCCAGTGGGCCGTTGTTAAGGGCATGGAGCACATCTGGGAGATGGCTTCTCCATGGGGATGGGTTCCCATCTCCTCATCTTTTCAACTGCTCTTTTAACAACCCCTTCACCCATTCAACCAATCCTGCAGCTTGTGAATTGTCTGGGATATGAAAAACCCAGAAATCTTAATCACTTGATTTCTCACAGTAATAGAAAAGCATTCTGCATTACAGTATCAGCAAACCCTATAAAAATAGCCAATTCCATCCCTTCCTCCTTTATTTCTTGTCTACAATCTCACAAAGTTGGCCACTGACAGTTGGGTCTTGGCCAGTACTTTTCTGTAGGGTATTTAGTGTCTCAGTGAGCAGCCAAAGCTGACATATTAGCCTTGTCAGCCTTATTTCATATTACCAATTTTTAATTATATCGACATAAATATAGATTATTGTGTTATATTATATATAAGTATTATTATCCATTTTATTAGAATTATTTTTATTATATCACTTGCACAATCGAACCTGAGCTCAAGATTAAAACCTTCTTCTGCCGCTCCATGTGGGAGCATTCCAAAACAAATTATTCCTTCTGTTGGTGCTGTTTCCAATGTGTTCTTAACAAAACTCACCCTCGCCTTCCTAAATCCACAAATTCTTTTCCTTCTGCCATATGTAATTTTTGGATGCCTTTTAAGACATCAAGGGATTCAGCATCTTTGAACCAACTGCCCCACTGCTCACACAGTGCTCTGACCTCAGCCCACTCCAGAGCCAGCCAACTCCAGGGAAGGGCTTCCCACTTGAGAATTTCTGGTGGGACTGATTCCTCACATTTACATTTCACAAGTGACATTTTGTTGTGATTTGACCAGACTGTGCCAATTTTGTTTTACCAGTGGGCAAGGTCAGCACC
Source organism: Motacilla alba alba (assembly GCF_015832195.1). Taxonomy (NCBI): domain Eukaryota; kingdom Metazoa; phylum Chordata; class Aves; order Passeriformes; family Motacillidae; genus Motacilla; species Motacilla alba. Next base: position 19,480 of record NC_052044.1, on the reverse strand, counting down.
AAAGACACAGACTCCAAGGGAAGGAATCAGTGTCATTTACTGTAGCTCAAAGCAGCAAAGAATCCCCAAAGGAGCAGCTCAGCAATGCAGCCAACCATCACCACCAAATATTGCCTGCAGTGATTCAGGAAGATCCAGCACCATTTACCCTCAGGCTTTACCATTCCCCAGATGCACACATCAGCTGGGGGAAGCCGTCACAGCCAAGGGCTGCAGAGCCACTCCTGGACACTGGGAATTGCTGCAGGTGCCTCCAGGCACAGCTGAGGCTCCAGCCCCGCTGTGAGAGGGCCCAGCTCTGACAGTGCTGAATGAACAAACCGACAGCACTTCTAGGCTGGGAACACCTGGTTTCATCCTCCTCTTGGGTCCCTCCCAAAGCCTGGCCAGGGCTCAAGGAGGAAGCAAGGGAGCTGACTTTGACCATACAGCCCCAAACAAGGCCAGATGTCAGATTTCATGGCCTTGTCTGGCTTCTAAATACAGAAAGGTCAATACCGGCTTCACTAATGAGCGGATACATCTGTCACAGTGCTAATGACCATGCCTGTTTCATTAGTGAGCAGGTACAAAGATAACCTGTGGTTGGAAGGTTCATCCAGAGGTCACCTTTGCCTCAGGGCCTGCTGTTCAGGCTCACTCAGGGCTGTTGTCCAGGCCTTGGCACTTCAGGGATGAGGTTTGGCTTGACACTGCTGGGTGACCGCTGGACTGGATGAGCTCAGAGCTCTTTTCCAACAGAAAGGATTCTGTGGTTCCATGATTCTACCCGCTGCATTCAGCTAGGTCTATTTCAGCAGCAGGACTTTGCTCAAAAAGTTCCCTCTTGCTCAGCTCCTTCAGCTCCTGGTGCTGAGCTGCTCATGCTGAACGAGATGACTCGGAGAGGCGAATACAGTCCATCCAATTCCTCCTGGGACACAGAGAGGGAAGGCGTGGAAACAGGAGCATTGTTTGCTGTGGCCTCCTCTCTGCCCTTGACGCCTTTCAGCGCTTTGGAGCAGCCAAGAGCTTTCTCCAAGAGTGCAATGGAGCAGCTGTTCCTGCTCCCGGGTCTGGCTCTTCCCAGTCTCTGACCTTGCCTGCTTTTGTCCCTCTTGCTGTGCCTTCTGTTCCCCAGGGCTCGCTGGTTGCTGCCCAGGACTGTGGCACAGGCACAGATCCAGTGGTCCAGACCCTCCTTTCTGTGCCCTTGGAGCTGCCTGGCCACAGCAGCCTTTCCAGCTGGAAGCTCCACATGGACAGGGAGTCCCCAGCTCTGCTCCTTGCACAACCTCCAGGAGCCCAGGGCTGCCGTCTCAAGTCCCTGCTGGCACTGAGGGCTCCCAGGTGCCTCAGGCTGCTGTGACACCGCCGCACACGGGAGGGAAGAAGGCCAGGGGCTGTGCTGAAAGTCAGCTCCATCTGCTGCTGCTGCTGCTGCTGCTGCTGCTGCTGCTGCTGCTGCTGTGGGGTCACTTGTGCAGCCCTAGCCCAGAGTCAGGGATCAGATCCAGGCCCTGCTGCTGCTCCCTCGGGATCAGCCCCAATTTGGTTGTTGCAGTCAGGGCCAGCAGAAGCGGTGGCTGGAGCAGCAGGTGCTGACAGTGCCCCAAGCCCCGGGGCTGGAGGGCTCCCTGGGCTGGGGCTGGGAGGCAGCTGCCCCTTGTTCTCCCTCTGCCCCAAGCCAAGCTGGGCCAGGCAGACGTGGGGCAGCAGAGGCAACAGGCAGCCTGCGAGTCTCTTCCAGGCCTGGCTGCTCAGAGTTTGGGCCTTGGAGCCTCACGTGGACAAAGGCAGCTGCTCCTGGTCCCTCTGTGTTGTGCCCGTGGTCAGCAGAGCTGCTCCATCAGTCTGTGCTCAGCAACGGGGAAAAGCCTCAGCCCTGCAGGGCCAGGAGCTGCCGGGCTCTGCCTCAGCAGCTCAGCCAGCAGGAAGGGAGCTGCTCCACACAGGAGCAAAGGACATTCCTGGGATAGGACGTGCTTTCTACTGAAAGGAAAAAAAAGGGGGAAAGAAACGAGATAAATTGGAAAAGATAAAAATAAAACCCAAGTGGGAGTGAAAAAACTTCTGTAACTTTGCATCAAGAGGTAAATGATCTTTTGAAAAAGAGAACTCCGTTATTTCCTTTGTAAATGTGCCGATGGCATGGATCCATCTCACTGACCTCAGCAGCCTTTTAAAAGATTTTGGGCTTTGTTTCCAACCCTGTTATTTTCAATTGCGCTCGAAGCAAGAGGAAATTGCTTTGTGCCCTCCCGGCTCCAAGCAGGACTGGGAATCAAAACTCTGTCAAATCCCAAATCCTTTAGAAGATGACCTTCCTTCTCACCCTGTTATGAGCTGCACGTTCCCCTTGAAACTGTCAGGGATTTCTTAAAGACTCAAAGGAGTCCCACCTACGGCTTTTTGCTCTGGTTTGGACGCGCAGAAGGGCAGTTCTCCATCCCTCAGCTCCAGACTGCACTGCCTCAGGAACACGGTCCACTCGCCAGCTTTGGCCCACTCGTGGCACTTCTAGAGGAGGAAGACAGAGCAATTGCACAGTTCCAGCCAATAAAGAAGGAAGAATGGGACAGACAAAACATCCTGGGGAGATGCAGGCGTTTAGATGGGACTGTGGAGAGTTTGGGTTCTTGCCAATTGCATGTGTGTCCCCAGCTGCAATCTCTTGGCCTGCAGGAGAGTCTCACTCACCTGCCAAAGCAGAAAGCTCAGGCGCTGTGCTCGGAACGGGTTCCTCTGATGCAAAGCTCTCAGAGCAACGTGAGGGCAGAGCCAGCCCAGCTGTGCCCAGGGCTGAGCCCAGCAGAGCCCTGGCAGAGGCCAGAGCAGGCTCAGCACCCACGGAGCCCGGCTGCAAGGAGAGAAACCAGAAACTGCCCGTCAGCCGAGGGCTCCTGTGCCCTCGTCCCAACGCCTGCGGTGCCCAGGCCACGCTGGCCGTGCCCAGAGCTGTGCCCAGAGCTGCCCATCACTGCTGCCTTTGGGAGCAGAGCAGGAGGGCAGGACATGTGCCCAGCCTGCAGCCGGCCACGGCACATCCAGCCCCTCAGCAGCTGCCCAGAGCCAGATGCCCCTGTGCTCGCTGCCATCTCCCAAAAGCTCTGATCCCACCCGGCCAAGCAGACAGGGACCCACCTCACGCCATCCAGGGCTGCAAGAAAAGCTGCTCCCAAACAATGTGCTCAGCCTTCTCCAAGGGCACCAGCCATCCACACCACAGCTGCTCCCAAGCACTTCCCGATCCACACTGGACCACCTAGAACGCTTCCTCTAGAAAAACAAAACACAAATGATCGAAAAGAGACTACAGACAAAAAGGGGAACAAGAAAAAAGGGAAAAACTCTTATCTCTGTCAGGGGCTTGAGGAAGGCCCAAGCCCTACACGCTAGGGAAAAACCCAGCCATGGGTGAGGGAAGCCCACACTTTCTCTCTTGCCCCCTGCACTGCCCCCCAAAACAAGGCTGATCTCAAAGCAAACAAGGGCAGTGGAGCAGCCCAAGGCCTTCCTTGCCTGCAAAGCAAAGCAGCTGCGCACAGGTTCTGGAGTCCCACCTCTGCTCCCACCATGGGGGTTTGTTTGTGTCGGCCTGGCTGCCCCAGCCCCAGCCCCAGCCCCAGCCCAGGCCACGGTGGGTGCTGGGGGCTGTTGGCAGGGCCAGGAGCCAACTCCCACTGCGTAAGCAGCCCAGCCCATCCGCCCAGCCCTGCCAAAAAGCAGCTGGGCAGCCGACTGAAGACTTAGTTGCATCTGCCCCAGCAAAGGGGGAACCTTTGCTTCCCAGCCAGCCTGGGCAATGCCCAAATCTGGGAGCATTTCCCTAGGGGTGGACTCATCTGAAAGTTCCCTGTGGAGTTTGGCTTTGAAGAAGGTGCCACAATCAAAGTCCATCACCTTCAGCTGCTGGGGGCCAGGTTGAGGAAGAGTTTGTCATCCTTGAGGTCATCCTTGAGGTCATCCTCGCTGTCTCCAGCAGCAGCAGCAGCAGCAGCAGCAGAAGCAGCAGCAGCAGCAGCAGCAGCAGCATCCCCACGTGGTACAGCTTCTCCAGGGGCTCCTTCTCCTTCCCTGGGCTGAGAGCAGGCTGTCAGGGCTCTGCCCAGGGCCCCAGCTGTCAGGGAACCAGGACAAGCAGAACCAGCTTGGATGGCGGCCACCAGTGCTGGGCAGAGCAGCTCAGCTGCAGCACAAGGGCTGCGTGTTGCCATGCCATGACCCCGGTGCAGCGACACAGGCAGCACAAAAAGGTCTGGGTTCCTTTGCTTCTGATGGCCAAGGCATGTGTGCAGCTGGAACTTACCAGGGCCCTGGATCCAAGTGTGCCTGTGGCTCTCTCCCTTCTTCTACGGCGGAGGAATACCCTGCACCCAAGGATCACAGAACAGGTCTTCTAATGAGGGCCTGTCCAAGAAGTGCATGCATAAACACCGCCTGATCAGATCTTGGCACGCTGGCGAGAGAAACCACAAACTGCCGGTCAGCTAGAGCAGGCTCCTGTCTGCTTTGCCCCACTATTCCCATGCCCAGGCCATTCTGGATGCGCTCAGAGCTGGGCCTAAACTTTCCCATCAGCTCTTTGCTTTGGAGGAGAGCAGGACATGGGCCACCTCCTCAGCAGCTGCCAGAGCGCGATGCCCAGGAGCCCGCTGCTGCCTCCCGGCACGGGTATTCCCCCCGTGCGCAGAGAAGAGGATCCACCTTGAGAGAGCCGTGGTGGCAGCGAGAGCTGGCCCCAGCTGATGTTCCGGCCCCTCCTGAAAGGGTGCTTCCCGCAGACCATCTGGTGCAGCAGGATGCCCAGCGTCCAGATCGTTGCTGCCTCGCCGTGGTACCGGCCCAGGCGGGTCCATTCCGGGGGACTGTAGGACAGTGTTCCTATGGAATACAGATGGAGTTCAGCAGGGCGATGCTGCTGCTCCCAGAGCCTGGCCCCAGCAGCCCTGGCCGTGCGGGGGCTGCATCAGTGGCACACAGGGTGACCACTGCCCTCTCGCCAGCACCTGGGACTCCAAGTGTACAAACTTAGGGTTGCAAAAGAAGCCAACCGGGTGTCGGAAGAGGGCAGTGGAAGCCCTGGCTAGGCCTGACCATGACATGCAAGGGAAAAACCCACTCAGTGCTGGGGAAAAAACATGCCCTTATCCTCCCTGCCTGCATTGCATTGCCCCAAAAGTATTATGAAGCCAAGGCAGACAGGGCGAGTGCAGCAGTGGGAGCCCTTCCTCTCGCTCGCACTCCAAATGGGCTGGTGCATTGGTGCTGGCTGCGCCTCTCTGCTACCCCCACCCACGGGGGTTTTTGTCAGGCTGGCTGCCCCAGCCCAGCCCAAGTCCAGGGCAGAGTGGCTGGCAAAGGCTGCCAGCAGGGCTGGAAGATGCCTCCCCATCCAGCCCGGCTCAAAAGCAAGCCAGCTGGAGGCTCAATCCCCTGCCTGGCAGCAAAAGGGAGAATGCCCGCTGCCACAGCCAGCTTGGGCTGTGAGATGTCGGGCCATGAGATGCCAGGAGCGGGAGCACAGCCCTGCGTAGGCTCACCTGCAAAGTAGGTGTAGGCTGTGTCTTGCAGGTAGGTGCCACAGCCAAAGTCGATCAATTTGGCCTGCCCGCTGGCCAGGTCAACCAGGATGTTCTCTGGCTTGATGTCGCGGTGCAGGACCCCGCAGCTGGTGCAGTGCCGCACGGCCTCCAGCACCTGGCGGAACAGCTCCCGCGCCACCTCCTCGCACAGGAACCCCCGTGCCCGAATGAAACGCAGGAGGTCCTGAGAGCGCTCTGGCCGCTCCAGCACCATCACGATGTTGTTGGGGAGCTCGAGCCACTCCAGCAGCTGCACGACACCAGGGAAGCCGGTGGACACCTTGGCCAGCAGCACGATCTCCAGGGGTGCGCTGGTGCCGTCGGGCTGCGGGAGGAGCACGATGCCGTCAGCGGGGGCCGATGCCGTGCCAGGCCTGGGGAAGCCCTCAGCCAGGCCGGGATGCTCTGCGCCCTGCGCTGGGCCCACGCCCGCTCCCCCTCCAGGCGTCCTGGCGCCTTCCACCCTGCCGGCCGCCGCCTCATCCCCGCCCGGCACGGCCCGGCTTCTGCCGCTGGCCCCGCTCACTCACCAGCTCGTCCCAGTGCCGGATGCGGTTCCGCGGCACCCTTTTGATGGCCACCTGCAAGCCAAGGGCAGCAGCGGGCTCAGCTCGCCGCCCGCCCTGCCGAGATCCAGCCTCCTCCTCCTCCTCCTGCTGCGCCTCGTCCTCCCCCTCCGCGCCCTCCTCCTGCGCCCGCCGCCGGCCCCGCCGCTCACCGGGGCGCCGTCCGAGAGCCGCGTGGCCGAGAAGACGCTGCCGAAGCCGCCGCGCCCCAGCAGCGAACCCACCCGGTAGCGCTGCAGCAGAGCCTCCTGCGCCTTCCCTGCGGGCGGGACGCGGCTGTCAGCGCTCGGCCCGGGGCCAGCAACGGCCCCCGAGCGCCCCTCGAGCGCCCCGGGCCGGCCATCCCCCGACGTTCGCTCTTTGGAACGGGACACGGGAGGCTCGGGGCCGGCGGCCGCGCTGCCGAGCGGCGCAGCTCGGGCCGGGGAAGCCGCAGCCGAGGCGGAGGGAGCGGCCACGCCGCGTGTGTCCTCCGCGGGCTCCGGGAGGGGCCGGGGCCGGGGCCAGGCTCGGGTCAGGCGGAGCCAAAGGGCGGCGATGCCGCCCCAGCCCCAGGCGCTGATGCCCGCCCAGCAGCGCCACCGCCAGTACGGCCAGAGCCGGGCGGAGGCGAGACCGCGGCGGGACGGCTGGGGCCGGGGACGGGGCAGCCCCGCCCGGGGCCGGGGGCGGGCCGGGGGCATGGCCCGGCCCGGCTGGGGGAGAGGGAGGCGGGGAGAGGAGAGGGACGCCGGGAAACGGACCCCGCGAGAAGGGTGCCCGGCAGCGGGAAAGGGAGGGAGAGAGAATGAGAAAGAAAAAGAGAAAGAAGAAGATTGCGTTAGCCAATCTCCTGCTCCTGCCGCTGCTGCCGCCGCTGCCGCTGCAACTGAAGCACCGGGGCCGTTTGTCCCCGTGTCCGTTCCCCGCTCGCCCCACGAGCCCCACGGCCGAGCCCCGCGCGCCCGGGGACAGCCCCTTAGTCTGTCCAAACACGGCAACTTTGCAGCGTTGAGCCCAGATGCAGAGTCCTGACTCCTGCCCACTGGCAGAGCAATCCCCTCGCTGGCTGCTGTGCCTTGTCCTTGCTGAGGGACAAACACTGTCAGGGCACATTCCTTGCTGGAGGATTCCGACCTGAGCCAAGCACTGCACTTCCATCTCCAGTGTTGCTTTGCAGAACAAACAGGGGGAGAAAAACTGTGTAGCTCATGGTATTTGAGAGTGTCTAAAACTGCCAAGTCACCGATCTGAGAGGTGAGGTGCATTTGGAATGAATGGGATGGAGAAGCAGTGCAACATGGCAAGGGGAGCCTAGAAATCAATGGAGGAAACCATCTTGGATGTTTCTTTCATTCTCATTTCACTTCTGGAAAGCTGTTTCCAGGAATCTTCTCCTGTCAGCTCTTCTCAGAAACCTCTCCTGGAGAACAAGGTGGAGCTGCTGTCCCAAGATTTGCCAGCAGTTGCAGCTTCCCTTGGCTTTGCACACTGCACGGTGTGTGCAGCAGGACTTTTGCAGCAAAGCAGGACAAACGTTTGGAGCACTTGACATGCCCTCTCTTTTCCTGGTGGGCTGGGGAGTTGTGCCACTGCTGAAGTTTTCATTGTGCCTGCTTGTGCTGGTTTTGGGCAAATTTTGGGAGGAGCCCTCCAAAAGGGGTCTGTCTAGAAAGCAAGTTCAAGCAGCCCCTCTCCCTACTAGTTCAGGAGAAGACTTCCCTCGAGAAAAGTGGAAGCAACCTGTTTATTTCACGAGAAAAGTATTGACAAGCCTGAAAAATGAATAATAATAAATGAAACGTCTCACAGCTCTGAAGAGATGGCAATTTCAGCAAGCTCATTTTGTGGCTTGTAGTTGGCTCACTCGGTCTCTTCCAAGTCCCTCTGGCGCTGGAATGCAGCGTCCCAGACCTCGGTGGGCCACAGGTGGGAGCTGCCGGTGTTTTTCTGGGTTTTCAGTCCAGAGCATGTTGAAACAGTTCCAAGAAATAGGAAAGTCACAGTCTGAGGAACTTCTCTGCCTAAGCTAGCTAAAAACCAAGTTGCTAGACCTGGGCTGTGAAGGCACCGGGAAATTTCCAAATCTGGGCACTTGCGGTCCCTGCAAACACCAGGTCTGGATGGTGCTGGAGCCAGAGCCTGGAGATTTCCAGCTTTTGGCTTTCAGTGCCAGTCATTTGCCGGCACTGGGCTTGGGCTGTGCCGGCCCCAGGAAGTTTTCAGATCTGGGCGCTGGTGCTGCCAGCAAACAGCAGATCTTGGTCGTGTCGTTGCCAGAGACAGAAATCTGCCAGACTTGGGCTCTGGCAGAACTGGGAAGTTTCCAAATCTGGGCACTGGCAGTGCTGGGAAAGTCTGGGTCTGGGTGGTGACAGAGGTGGCAAAGGAAAATTGCCAGATTGTGGCATTTTTGCCAGAAAATTGCTGCACTTGGGCTGCATGGCTATCAGGAAATTTCTGTATCTGGGCACGGGCAGTTCCGGGAAACACCAGATCTGGGCAGTGACAGTCCTGGCACCAGGAAGTTGCTGGGTTTTGTCTTTCTTTGACAGAAAATTGCTGCACTTGGGCTGCACCGCAGCCAGGAAATGTCCGGATCTGGGCACAGGCAGCGGCAGCAAACACCAGATCTGCGCGGTGCTGGTGCCAGTAAGAGGACGCTGCCCTTTGGCTTTGGCTTTGCTTGCCAGAAAATATCTGCATTTGGGTTGTGCCAGCACTGGAAAGTTGCCAAATGTGGGCACAGGTGGTGCCAGCTAACAGCAGATCTGGGCAGTGGCGGTGCTGGCACCAGGAAATTGCTGGGTTTTGGCTTTCTGTGCCAGAAAATTGCTGGACTTGGGCTGTGGCGGCAGTGGGAGGTTTCCATATCTGGGCGCTGGCGCAGCAAACAGCAGATCTGGGTAGTGCTGGTGCCAGCACCGTGAAGCTGCCAGGTTTTGGCTTTCTTTGCCAGCAAATGGCTGGACTGGGGCTCTGCCAGCACTGGGAAATTTTCCGATCCGGGCAATGGCAGTCCAGGTCTGGGCAGTGACAGAGCTGGCAACGGAAAATGGCCAGATTTGTCTTTCTTTGCCTGAAAAGTGCTGCACTTGGGCTGTGTTGGAACAAGGAAATTTCCAGATCTGGGCACTGGTGGTGGCAGCAAACACCAGATCTGGGCGGTGCCAGACCCAGAAATGTTGGAAATGAATTTGTAGAGAATTTTTAAGGTTTGATAGAAGCCTTATATAGTACGTATGCAAGGACGTTTCCAAGAAGGTTTATATAGTAGGTACAAGTACCAGGAAGTTGCTGGGTTTGGGATTTCTGTGCCAGCAAATTGCTGCACTTGGTCTGTGCCAGAATAGAGAAATATCCAGATCTGGGAACTGGAAGTGCCAGCAAACACCACATTTCCAGAAGGACTAGATCTGAATCCCTCCCTCCCTCCCTCCCTCGTTTCCTTCCTTCCTTCCTTCCAGACTCTGTCCAAAATTTCTCTCATCTGCCTCACGATCATCGTGAAAAAGGCAGAAACCGGGACCAGCGAAAGAGGATCCTCTTTTGACATGCTGGTTTGGTGGGAGCATGCCAGGGTGCTCAGGCCTGGAGCAGGGCTTCTGGCCTGCTGAGCCATTGTTTGCAGGTGTGTTTGCTGTATTGGAACACTGGACCTAGTGAAAGGAGAAGGGGCACCTTGACCTTTCTTGGCCTGTATCTGCTCTGCGACAATGGCCTGGAGTTTTCCACCCCCAAGCCTGGCTGGACTCTTTTCTGGAATGACCTTTTGGTGGTCTCCACAGAAGACCCTTCATCTACTGTACAACCCCCGTGGCAGATGGACTGAGATGGGAGAAGCCACTCCCTCCAAGACTGAGACATGAGACCCCTCTATGGAAAAGACTCCTTTTCTCCCCAAGGACTGAAACCTCTCAGCTGGGAGGGGAGGGGGGCAGTGTGTGTGGGGGAGAACAGCTGATCAAACGGAGATGTTTGCCTGCAGGTAGTGACTACTGAACCAAGAAAACAATGGCTCTCCCCCACTGCTGACCAGGTGAGATCATAAGACTATTGTGTCTTTTTCCCCCCTTCTTCCCAACTTTCAATAGAAAATTCTAATAAAAACCCTCGAGTCAGCTAGCTATCTCGAGATCTCCCCAACGTGAAGGCGACTCCTCGACTGGATTTCCACTGGACTGGACCTCGAAGAATTACATCGCCTCTACATTGGTAGATATATGTATTCCCTCTCTCTTTTCCTTTCCTTTCCTGCAGGGTTTCTTTCTTTCTCTCTCTTTCTCTCTCTCTTTTCCCCAATCCCCTCCAATGCATTTTGCTGTGATTATTCAATAAAGTACACTGATTTTGATTGTTACTGCAAACCCCCTTGCCGTGTTGGTGTTTTGTACCCTGAGATCAGATAACAAACCATCACAATCCTGTCCGTGAGGGTGGATTGTGACACTTCCTTCCGCCCCTTCCTTCCTTCCACCCTCCCTCCCTTCCTCCCTTCCTCCCCTCATCCCTCCACAAGGTTCCCCCACCCTCCCAAAATCCCTGCCACTTCACCTTTGTGCAACACTATCCAAGACCCGTGCCCAGAGGCTGTGAGGGTCAGCCCCCGATCATTCCTTGGTCGATGACAGGATCATGTGACAGGGATCCCAAATGCCTCGCTTCAGTGCCATCCAGAATTGTAGCCTCGCCTGCAGCATCCCAAAGATGGACTAGCCAGCTAATTATGGATTCATCAGATCGTCGGGTGTAATCCTTCCTTAGGCCACGGAGGTCCTTCAGGGAAAAGGACTCAATATTGGCTTCTGACCTTGCGCCTCTTGCTCTGACTCCTGATTTTATGTCAGGAAGTGTTGAAGGTCCTTCTCCTGCATCATCATCATCATCCACTGGTCGATCGGTCTTGTCTGTGCACTTTCCACTTCTAGTGCCAGTAGCAGCAGCCATTGGTTGATGCTTATTGTCTGGTTTGGCTGCTGGCTTAGGCTCACTGTCTGGTTTGGCTGTTGGCTTCGAGCCTGGGATGTTGTCTGTAGCCTGAGTGACTGGGATAGCTGTTGATTTATCTCTCTGCGCCCCTGCCTCTGTCTGCTGCCCCAGATTATCCAGCAGTGTGCGATAAGCATATGCCAGGGCCCAGCTCACTGCAATGATATTTTCTCCTTAGGGTCATCATGGTACTTCTCTCTCAGGTATTTCTCTATATGCAACAAACCCAGTGGAAGACTATAGAACAAGGGATCCAACGCCTGAGAGAAATGGCAGTGGCAGAGATTATCTTCTCAGATGACATAACAACTAGGAATCTCGACTTGGTACCACGCACGTCTGTGAGGTGGCGAAAACTCGTACGACTTGGGCCACACGAATATGCTTCTGCTTTAGCCATATTGAAGCGGGATGACAGGGATGAGACCGTGCTTGATATGGCAAGGAAGCTCCGAGCATATGCAGATGCTGTACATGGCCCAACACACGCCAGAATCGCAGCGGTGGAGACACGTCTGCAGAAGTTAGAGGACAAGATAGAGGAGAATCATAAGAAGCTCAGAGAGGAGATTAAGAAGACCTTCTCCAAATCTCGGCAGTGCAGATCAGAGGTTCTGGTACCCAACACAGACATTCCCCAGATGGAGAGAGAAGGTACACCCCACGAGCTGAGCTGTGGTTCTTCCTGCGGGATTGTGGAGAAAACATGAGGAGATGGGATGGAAGATCTACTGCTGCTCTGACCCAACGGGTGCGTGAATTGAAGGAAGACAGGGCTCAGAGAGGAAGTTCCACCAAAAGGAAAGCATCTCCAGTCGCCCATAGCCGAGCTGCCAGGTATGATGATGATGATGATGACATGTCCGATCCCCTTGAAGGAACCTCCAAGACATACATCCAAGGAAAGAGGGATAGCCAGGCTTAGAGGGGCCCTGCCTCTAGCCAGGTAGAGGCTAGGGAAAACCGTGTTTTCTGGACTGTGTGGATTCGTTGGCCTGGCACATCAGAACCACAAGAGTATAAAGCTTTGGTTGACACTGGTGCCCAGTGCACATTGATCCCATCAAGATATGTGGGGACAGAATCCATTTCTATTGCTGGTGTGACAGGGGGATCACAGGATTTCACTTTGGTGGAAGCTGATGTGAGCCTGACTGGGAATGAGTGGAAGAAACACCCTATTGTGACTGGCCCAGAGGCCCCATGTATTTTGGGCATAGATTATCTCCAAAGTGGGTATTTCAAAGACCCAAAAGGACTCAAGTGGGCATTTGGGATAGCAGCTGTAGCGACAGAGGGTGTCCAGCAATTGAACACCTTGCCTGGGCTGTCCGAGAATCCATGTACAGTAGGACTCCTGAAGGGAGAAGAGCAACAGGTACCAATTGCCACTTCCACAGTGCATCGTCGACAGTATAGAACCACTCGAGATGCGGTGATTCCCATCCATAAGATGATCCGAGAGCTGGAGAGCCAAGGGGTGGTCAGCAAGACCCACTCACCCTTTGACAGCCCCATTTGGCCTGTGCGTAAATCTGAAGGAGAATGGAGATTGACGGTGGACTACCGTGCATTGAATGAAGTGACTCCACCACTGAGTGCTGCCGTGCCAGACATATTAGAGCTCCAGTACGAGCTGGAGTCCAAGGCAGCGAAGTGGTATGCCACTATCGATATTGCCAATGCATTTTTCTCCATTCCTCTGGCAGCAGAATGCAGGCCTCAGTTTGCCTTCACCTGGAGGGGAGTGCAGTACACCTGGAACCGACTGCCCCAGGGGTGGAAGCACAGTCCTACTATCTGCCATGGACTGATCCAGAGTGCACTAGAAAAGGGTGAGGCTCCAGAACATCTACAGTATATGGATGACATCATTGTATGGGGGAACACAGCCGCAGAAGTGTTTGAGAAAGGAGAGAAAATCATCCGAATCCTCCTGGGAGCTGGTTTTGCCATCAAAAAGAGCAAAGTAAAGGGTCCAGCTCGTGAGATTCAGTTCTAGGAGTAAAGTGGCAAGATGGTCGGCGTCAGATTCCTATGGATGTTATCCACAAGATCACAGCTATGTCTCCACCGACCAATAAGAAGGAGACACAGGCTTTCTGAGGTGCCATAGGCTTTTGGAGAATGCACATTCCTGAGTACAAGTGAGATCGTGAGCCCTCTTTACCTGGTCACCCGGAAGAAGAACAATTTCCACTGGGGCCCTGAGCAGCAACAAGCCTTTGTCCAGATCAAGCAGGAGATTGCTCATGCAGTAGCCCTTGGCCTGGTCAGGACAGGACCAGAGGTGAGGAACATGCTCTACTCTGCAGCCGGGAACCATGGTCTGTCCTGGAGCCTTTGGCAAAAGGTGCCTGGGGAGACTCGGGGTCGACCACTGGGATTTTGGAGTCGAAGCTACAGAGGGTCTGAATCTAACTACACTCCAATAGAGAAAGAAATCTTGGCTGCCTATGAAGGAGTCCAAGCTGCCTCAGAAGTGATTGGTACAGAAGCACAACTCCTCCTGGCACCCTGACTACCGGTGCTGGGGTGGATGTTCAAAGGGAAGGTTCCTTCCACCCACCATGCCACCAGTGCTACATGGTGCAAGTGGATTGCTCTTATCACACAGCGCACCCGTATAGGTAAACTGAATCGCCCTGGGATTTTAGAGGAAATTAAAAAATTGGCCCAAAGTGAAAATTTTGGTGTCACAGACGAAGAACAAGATCCAGTGACACGTGCTGAAGAAGCTCCACCGTATAACCAACTGCCCCCAGAGGAAACACGCTATGCTCTTTTCACTGATGGGTCCTGTCGCATCGTTGGAATGAATCGGAAGTGGAAAGCAGCTGTATGGAGCCCCACATGACAGGTTGCACAAGCTATCGAAGGAGAAGGTGGATCGAGCCAGTTTGCGGAACTCAAAGCTATACAGCTGGCCCTGGACATTGCTGAAAGAGAGAAGTGGCCAAAGCTCTTCCTCTACACTGACTCATGGATGGTAGCCAGTGCTCTGTGGGGATGGCTAGAGAGGTGGAAAGAGGCTAATTGGCAGTGTAGAGGGAAACCAGTTTGGGCTGCTGAAGAGTGGAAAGACATCGCTACCAGGGTAGGGAGGCTACCTGTGAAGGTCCACCATGTGGATGCCCATGTCCCCAAGAGCAGAGCGAATGAGGAGCACCAAAACAATGAGCAGGCAGACCAGGCTTCAAAGATAGGTGTGTCCAAGATAGATCTAGATTGGGAACATAGGGGAGAGTTATTCCTAGCTCGATGGGCCCATGATGCCTCAGGTCATCAGGGTAGAGATGCCACCTATAAGTGGGCACGAGACCGAGGGGTGGATTTAACCATGGACAGTATTTCGCAGGTCATCCATGACTGTGAGACGTGTGCTGCCATCAAGCAGGCCAAGCGAGTGAAGCCCCTATGGTATGGTGGGCGGTGGTCCAAGTACAAGTACGGGGAGGCCTGGCAGATTGACTACATCACACTGCCCCAGACACGCCAAGGCAAGCGCTACGTGCTGACCATGGCAGAAGCCACCACAGGATGGTTGGACACCTACCCTGTGTCTCATGCTACAGCCCGTAACACCATCCTGGGCCTTGAAAAGCAGGTCCTTTGGAGGCATGGTACCCCTGAGAGGATTGAGTCAGACAACGGGACTCATTTCAAGAACAGCCTTATCAACACCTGGGCTAGAGAACATGGCATTGAGTGGGTGCACCATATCCCCTACCATGCACCAGCTGCAGGCAAAGTGCAGAGGTACAATGGACTGTTAAAAACCCAGCTGAAAGCCTTGGGTGGGGGATCTTTCAAAAATTGGGAGCAGCATTTAGCAAAGGCCACCTGGTTAGTTAACACCCGAGGTTCCACCAACCGAGCAGGTCCTGCCCAATCTGAGTCCCTGAATATAACAGATGGAGATAAAGTCCCAGTGGTACATGTCAGAGGTTTCTTAGGGAAGATCATGTGGATCAATTCTGCCTCAAGTACAGACAAACCCATTCGTGGGGTTGTCTTCGCTCAGGGACCAGGTTGCACATGGTGGATAATGCAGAGAGATGGAACAACACGATGTGTACCTCAGGGAGATCTGATTGTGGGCTGAGAATGATATGCAAATATTACTGTTTGTTGGATGTTACTGCCATTGTCTGTACATTAAACCATACAGACATGAGGTAGAAAGAAATGTGTAAGTGTCAAAGGTCTGAGCAAGTGAAAGATGGAGAAGGAAATGGGTAGGTGTTGAAGGTTTGAGCAAGTGAAAGATGGAGTTTTGAGTGAGTAAAATGAAAGTGGGGAATCCTGCAGCTCTGTGGTATGGGGCCTGGATTCAGTGGTCCGGTGTGGGGATGCGATGAGGGCATGATGGGTATAGCTTGTAATTTTTGGGGGTAATGGATGAAAGTTTTACTTGAATAAAATGCATGATGTGTGGTATGTTGATGATATGGGGATAAGGGGTGGAATGTCCTAGGGTGACGTTATGATGCTTGTATCCCCATTTCTGTGTTCTGTTTATGCTGGATATTATGTTCTGTGCCTTCAAGACTGGCTCTGAAGAGTGAATGTTTTGTTTTGGGTTTTGTTATCTGCCCGCTCCCCCATGGCTGGCGGGACACAGAGACAGGGAGTACATAGTGCGGCTTTTGCTTTTTGCTGGGCTTTTTGCTTTGCTCTTGCTCTGGCTTCTGCTTGCTCCTGCTTTGCTCTTGCTTTTGCTTCTGCTTCTGCTCATTAGCTAGTTTAGCTAAGCAGTCCAATTTTTTTTTTCCCTGGACTGTTTTTTTCCTTTTTTTCTTTTTTTCTTTTTTTTTTCCTTTTTTTTCCTCCCCTTTTTGGAACTACTTGAACCTGCTCTGGACTGGGACCTGGAAACACCGAGAGCTTGCACCTCGTGGCTTGCAGCAGCCATCCCCAGCGCCGGAGGGACTGACAACAGAGCAACCACCCGTCAAGAGAGACTTTCTGAATTTGTCATCCTTTTCAGAGTGGTGAAGGAGTGTTATCATCTGGTATTGTTCATTCTGTGTGCTGGGGGGTGCTGTGCCTGTTAAATAAACAGGTTCTTTCCACTTCTCTCCGAGGAATCCTTCCCGAACCGGTTGGAGGGAAGGGCTGTGTGGGTTTGCTTTCTGGAGGGGCCTCCTTTTGCAGGTTTTCTTCCAAATTTGCCCTAAACTAGGACAGCCTCCCAGGGGCCACCTGACAGGTCTGGCTGATCTTGGGATGTTGTCCTAGTTTAGGGCAAATTTGGAAGAAAACCTGCAAAAGGAGGCCCCTCCAGAAAGCAAACCCACACAGCCCCTCCCCCCAACCAGTTTGGAAGGATTCCTCAGAGAGAAGTGGAAAGAACCTGTTTAATTAACAGGCACAGCAGCCCCCAGCACACAGAATGAACAATACCGGGTGATAACACTCCTTCACCACTCTGAAAAGGATGACAAATTCAGAAAGTCTCTCTTGGCAGGTGGTTGCTCTGTTGTCAGTCCCTCCGGCGCTGGGGATGGCTGCTGCAAGCCACAAGGTGCAAGCTCTCGGTGTTTCCAGGTCCCAGTCCAGAGCAGGTTCCAGTAGTTCCAAAAAGGGAAAGGAAAAAAAAAACCAGTCCAGAGAAAAAGATTTGGACTGCTTAGCTAAACTAACTAATGAGCAGAAGCAAAAGCAAAAGCAAGAGCGAAGCAGGAGCAAGCAGAAGCCAGAGCAAGAGCAAAGCAAAAAGCCCAGCAAAAAGCAAAAGCCGCACTATGCACACCCTGTCTCTGTGTCCCGCCAGCCGTGGGGGAGCAGGCTGATAACAAAACCCAAACCAAAACATTCGCTCTTCAGAGCCAGTCTTGAGGGCACAGAACATAATATCCAGCATAAACAGAACACACAAATGGGGATACAAGCATCATAACGTCACCCTAGGACAGAGACAAATCACATAACCAATTAACATCATTATGCCCCTGCTCTTCTTAAAGCACCTTCTGAAGCTCAAAAATTAGAAATTCTTGGTTCTTTAGCCATAGAATTTTGTGCTGAATTTCAGTGCCAGGGAGATCCACAATTAAATGGTATGCCCCATCATCCCGAGTACAGAAACTCACGTTTGTAGTGCAATTGTACAACCCCAGCGTCCCCTAAAAGTGAAATTGCTGACCTAGGTGAGTCCTTACAGCAAGTGCCAAAAACCTACCAAGAGAAAACATAGAAAAAGAAGATTTGCCCATCATTATAAAGAAAATTGCAAAAACCAATTTCAATCCCTGGGGCCCTGCAAAATGAATTCCATCAGCTTCATTTCTACCTCAAATTATTTCTAGTAAAGCATTAAAACTCTTCTACCAATTAGGGTGTTAGGTGAGTAAAGAAGGCAATACTATTTCCATTACAAGCAGTGACACAGTGACAGATGTTAGTGCTGTTCAAACATACAACCTCACAAAACAGAACCACTGTGGCTGCAGCTCTCTCCAGAGAGAGCAGCAGGCACAACTTTCCCAGGATCTTCCTGGGCCAGGCTGTGAGAAGATCAGAGAAAAGAATGAGAAACAATTCTTATCTCCACTTGCTGCACCTGTTGTTGTGCACATGTGGAATGTGTTATGCAGATTTGTTTGCCAAAGGGTGATTTCTTAACTGGACACTGGATGGTGTTTGGATGGATTGAGCAATTAGGTCAAAGCTCTGTCGCACTGTCTGGAAGAAGATGAGTTTCTTAAGTACAGTATAGTGTAGTATAGTATAGTACAGTATGCTATAGTAGAATAAAGGGGTGGATCAGCCTTCTGCAATCATGGAGTCAATGCTAATTATTACCCAGCTGGGGGCCTGCGGCGACAGAACTGCCATCAAATTTCTTTACAAGCACATAGACATAGTTGTGAAGATTTTGAGAGGCTGTGTCATATGAACTTATCTGACCATTCAGTGTCCAGCCACAAACAACTTCAAAAACGGAGAGATTTGACAAATCAAATTAAAACAAATGATAGGTCATAGTTAGACGACTTGTTTGAAGGATTGAGTTTTACTCCTTATCTCAAAGAGCTTTACAAAATAAGTTTACATGCATTGATTCTTATCATAACAGTGTCAGTGACAGTACCTTATGTACTTCACTCTATGCAACAAATGATGACCAAGACCATCAAAGAAGTTTTTTCTGTCCAAGAGAGAGGGGGAAATGTGCAAAATGGATTTGTAGAAAGTTCTCAGGGCCTGAGTGAAGAGCCACACTGTATGCATCTGTATGCAAAACTTGAGATAAGAAATGCTGACTTAGAAATGCCATGGAATACGACAGATATTGTTAAGAGAGAAACAGAGCTAGAAAAAAGCTTCCAAAATGGCCTTACAAATAAGACTAGATACTTTAGAGAAATAGAACGATGAAAGATGCACTGTAGTAGGACCTGTGAGGGGTAGTTTTAGATGATTGGCTTTCAGGCATCTACAGCATGGTGTGGCAAAAAGCTGATAGCCAAGAAATGCTTATGGTGTTTTGTAATTAAGAAATAGTCAGCTTCTGATTGTGATAGCGTGAATTATACCATCTATATTGTCTCACCCTTCTCATGAGACTGAAAATGGAATAAAAGTTTTTAAAACGCCTCTCAGTTCCCCCATCTCTGGCTCAGTAAAGGGTATTGTCCGACACGCCTCCAGTGGCATGCCCATGAAAAGAGGGAAGCCATCAGTAAGTGCTTGCCTGAGAACAATGGAATGGGGCTGGACTCTGAAGGAAGTCCTTCATAGCCTGAGGGACGAGCTCCGAGCCCGACAGAGCCTGGGCCTGGGGCAGCCCCGGATCGGATCTCTTAGGAGCAGAGTGGGGATTTGCCCCCCAGGCCTCATCTGCTCCCCCAGGGACACATGGTGAACACACACACACAGAAGATGGCTCAGCCCTGTTGCTGCTCCCTGAGCGTCATAGCTGGGTCCCTCTAAAGGCATGCAGGGGCTTTGAGTCCCCTCTGTGCTGTGCAGGGGGCTGGGGACACCCAAAAGTTGTGCAGGGAATTAGGGAATCTCCAAAGGTGTGCAGGGGCCGAGGGACACCTGTAAATTGAGCAGGGGTCGGGGGTCTCTTGTGAGGCACACAGGGGGATTTGAGGGTGGCTGAGGACAGCCATGGTTTGTGCAGTGCGTTTGGGTGTCCCCTAAAGCATGCAGCTACCCTGATGGCCTGTGTTGCGTTCTTTTTGTAAGCGTTGGCAACAAGTCCTTCACTTTTTAAATACAGGCCAAAGGCCAGCACAGCGCACAGCAGGGACTTGGTATCAGTGTGGCAGGGCTGCTGCTGCCTGTAATAGTGGGAATCACCAACGTGAGTTGAATTTTGGACTTGACATTGCTGTTGCATGTAGAACCATGAAATGTCTCATTTGTCCA